>NC_041397.2:231353484-231613484 GCF_900747795.2 Erpetoichthys calabaricus | reverse complement strand
AATTGTATATCTCCAGAGGTCCATCTTTTCATTCACTCACAGTGGTATCCATAAAACTCAACCCATTTGGACAACTGTGTCATTCAGGAAGTGTTCACCCATCAATACATAATTATGCGGCGTATGCTACGCCACGGGTTGGCTAGTGTTCTGATATTTTATAGAGATGGTCAGACTTCTGAACATCAGCTACTTAAGTGCATATGATTAGCAGCACCTGGCTTTAATTACCACCCTATCTGATATAAAAGTAGTTAGAGCGTACCTACTTTTTACACTTCTGCATGTAGACGTTTTTATTGAACAAGTGATGGGAAAGTCTTATTCATCAGCAGTAACAAAATTTTTCTAATATTAGAACTTGTTGAAGACTAGATGATTGTTAGTTATGTATTTGTAAGTCAAGCTTTTTTCTTCTAACATCACTGTAAAAAGTTTTCAAAGAATCCATACTGGAATTTTTTATTATATCCTGTTTTTTTTACCTCCAATGGGCAATTGGAACTAAGCATTATCTTTCTTTTGATTGCTTTTAAAGTTGTTCGAAATTATGCCTCACAGATTCAGAGACTTGTGCACATATTTATCAAGCACCACAGAGGAGGAAAATAGTCCTAACTGGTTCAAAAATCTCTGAGTGAATCAAATTTGAACCTACTCTTAGGAGTAGGAGTCAAAAAAATATAATTTTTCCTAATTTAGGAAAGTACTTTTAACTTGATAATGTTTTAGATGAGGTTGCAAACTGTCCTAACTTGCTAAGAGCTGCCAGAAGATGGTGATCAGGCAGAGACTGGCATGTACATTTTGGGAATGGATGAATCTTGTAAATTGCATAACCAATCCATGTATGTGGAGAAGCCATGTGCGGGTAGTCAAAATTAAAGTTTCAGTAACATTACTTTTATGGCCATAGAGAACATGCAGCTCTGCAAAAGCATTCATTTGGGCAAGTCACAACCAAAAAGTTCTTGAATTTTGCACCAAACTCTGAACAACGTTACAACGCATGAGGTAATACAGAAATTTACCCCTAGTGTGGAGAAGACAAATATGTGAATCGCAAACAATATCACAGTATCAACACACAGGTGGACAGACTCAAACTGTATTGCAGTAGTCTGCATAATATGCATAAGATAAGTGGTGCTGGATGGATGTTTGACAGCAAAATGTCAGAGAGGTATGCTGAGCTCTGCATTCCACAAACTCCTGGATGATTCTTGTTACACTTTACAAGCTCAGGGAAATTCAAGGAGGCAGGCGGAGTCTCCCAAGGTGTTAGATAAATAGAGCCTTGCAGAAGATAAGGGAGGATAATGAAGACAGGCATGCCTTGTGACTCTGGAGAAGAACACAACTTATAGGCTTGGCTAGTTTTAGAAACTATTACTTACAAAACCATAAACAGCGGGAAGGTGATTCTTCAAAAGTATCATTCATTGTTAAATAAATGTGCCCATTATCAGGCTACACTCTCTTTCGATGTTTGTGTGTCTTGGCCTTCCCACCCTGGTGCTTGTTATAGTATCATTCTTGATGTTTTTTTGAATTGGAAAAAATTACATTCAACTTAGTGCAATATCCTACCTTATTATGTTTGTCTTCTTCCCCAACTACTTTGAATATTAATATTATTATTTATATTATCTTTGTGGTAATGCCTTAACATTAGTATCAGAAAGTTATTAAAATTCATCATGAGTGCCAATTTGTAGCACGTAGCACTGCAAAATCATGACATCATTCATTCTTAAATATGGCCTCCTACTCCTTGGTGGGCGCTGGAGTAGGACATTTAGAAATTGCTTCTCACTTCATACTCTGAGGTATGACAAATTCTTATCCCAATCAGACTTTTAGTGCAATTCCTAGGAGTAATTCTGAGATGCTTGATACATAAGGGCATTGTTCTAATATTTCTTACTTCTGTCTAAGACATTCCATTTATTTCTACTACACTAAAAATGTGGGTAAAATATTTATAATCTGTAACCAAAGCAAGTTAAACCCTGAAATAGTGGTCTAATTTGCACAAAGGACTTATAAAAAGAACATGTGACACAATGCCTTGAAAAGGCTGGAATTCCAATAGTTTGGTCCCCATGGTTGACTACACAAGTGATTAGGGTTTATAACATTTCGGCTATCCAATCAAGCATTTTACAACTTCTCATCTTGTGTGGCAATACCTTCTGGAGTGTGTAGTCGTTATCCCAGAATATTTCTCATATACTCTTATCAGAAAACTGGACACAGGAAAGTGCCTATGTTGTGATGGTAATCCTGGAAACAAAAACATATTTTCCTCAAATTCTTGCTGAATTTGGGTGTCCTTTGATAAAAGTCAAAGAAGCTCAGACTCTGAGAACCCTTGGACCTAATGTATTCTGATAGGAAGTCTGTGAGAAATTCCTCTAACAATCCCCATACCTTATGCTTTTGGGAAAGACAGCAGCAGGAACAAATAAAATTTGAGCAAGAGTTCTTAATGTGTACATCAAAGAAGAAGAAAACTCTGTTCACTGGTGCAGAAAGAAAACAATACAACACCGAGCTGATAAAGACCCTTAGAAAACTTCAGCACATGCCTCTGTAGTTTACTCAGGCTTTTTAGAATTTGGAAACACAGCTGACCAGCCAATTGAGAATTGACTTTTCCTTTTATATGCCACCAAGACTCATATAAGTGGTTTATTACCAATTGTGGAAGACGATATTCTTGACCCATGCAAATAGGCACAGATAAGTACGGGCTCTCAGTTTTTGACATCTGACACTTCTCAGTGAACTTCTTGAAAACCAAACACACTCACTTCCATGACAGGAATTACTTCTAGTCACCTTAGATTTAACCTTTGGGTCCCTTCTTAAGGAGACTTATCTATACCCTCACACCATATTGTTTTATTCCACACAAGAATCGAGCAAGGTTTAATAGTTCAAAAGAGACTTTATCTCACATATACTCCCTTCTTAACCTGATAAGTATAGTCTCTCTATTATAAAAGAAAATCTCAAGATGAGACGAGACTATTGCTAAGAGATTTTTTCAAGCTAGCAGAGGGGGTCCCGCCCTCCTCTCAACCATTTTTGTTTAACGGCCCATGCTCACAGTCCTCTCACCTCTCATTTGTGTGAATGCTTTTGTCAGAAACAGTTCCTGCACTCTCAGCTCTTATAAATATTTACATTTTCCTCACTTTAAGTTCCCAATAAATGAAGATTTATTATATCAAAGTCACACAAATTAATGCGAAAATTGTCGATCAGTTACACGGCAAATTGGTTAAATGAGTATCAATAGACTATGCTGAAACAGTTGGTGGTGATGGTGCGGAAGATGAAAACATCAACTTACAATATCCCGTAGAATATCTACAACTGTTAACACCGTCCAGTCTTCCACTGGCCAAATTACTGTTGAAAGAAAGATATATCGTAATGTTATTGCGCATTTTATGTATGAGTGATAGGCTATGCAATAGGACAAGATTAGTTGTATTCAAAATTGGTCGAACAATTCTAACATGTAAAATTTTAACAGGTGACAAGAAAGGTATTGTAGTACATATTCTGTGAATAACATTAGACACCAAAGGAGATCTTGATATGCCATTCATATTAAAACGTTTACAGTTTCCCGTTAGAATAGCTTTTGGTATGACAATTAACAAATCACAGGGACAAACATTAGAAAAAGTTGGTTTATTTATTAGAGACAAAGCAACGATATTCACTCACAGGCAATTATACGTTGCGTTGCCACGATGCAAGTCCAAACATGGAATCAAAATTCAATGCGATATTGACGAAAAGCTGATTCCAAATATTGTTTTTACTGAAGTTTTACCATAAAAGTATAAGTTTAAAAACTATTTGCGTGTTAATTTCAAAGCCAAACAGAAAGAAAACATATAACGCAATGAATACCTCTAATGCAACATGAAACAAAATTTTCTTTCAATTTATTATGTTTTACTATGGCTAGTTACTTGCTGTAATGTAAAGTTGTTAGTTCTATTATGCATATGTAACAATTCCCATGAAAATAAAAATCTGTTTAAATTGTACATCTGTTTCCCCATGCGCAAGTGGCAGAGCTGCGAAGTGGCTAGCGCGTAATGCCCGCCCGGGGGTTGGCGAGCGAAGTGAGTAGGGGGCAGAGCCCCCTAGTTTACAAAAAGATTAACATAAAAATCTTTTCAGTTGTTACCTCTTGAGTGGCAGGAGTTTGTAATTCCCCAGTCCTCTTTAACATCACCAACAGACAAAGAATAGTAACGATTCAATAATACATTTTTGCTCACCCTAGTAGTGCAGTGCTTGTTACTGGTCCTTAGCCTTCTAATTTTCTGACTGCTTTTAACTTACAGTTAAGACACACTTTTCATATTCATTAAATCTGTAACATGAAAGGGTTCCTACCATCCTGATGATCTGCACCTAGAACATATTTGGCACAAAATCCTGTATGTGTGATTTAGGCATTATAACAAAGTGTACACGACTGTTTAATCTCTAATCTCCAAGAACATATGAACATTTGAAGACAAGCTCCTCACCTTTCAACAGCAAGCTATACGGAATCAATTAGTGTCTTCTGAGTGGGGCTAAGTAATTCAACCAGGTTTTGGATTTCCACTAATGATATGACTTCATTCTTAAATGGTGCAGTCCAGTTAAACCTCTATTTATTGTAACAGTGCTTGAGTTATCAGTCAGCTGCTACGATTATCTAGTATCTAAGTTGCCAGCACATTGGTAAAGCTCTTAAACATCCATCTTAGCCACTCTTGGATGGTTTTAATATCCTATGTGTTTTATAGCAGAAGCTCAATGTTTAGACTGTAATCTTGAACTACTCAACATCTCTTAGTCTATAAAATTACCCAAACTGACTGGACCACCACCTTACATTTAATTTCTTGACATATTGCTTGTGCATTTTGCAATTTTGTATTGAACAATTTTTCCATTTGCTTTGTACTCTGAGACATTCATTTTTAAAATAAAAGTATGTTCTTTTCTTGGGCAAAAATTTGCTGGTTGAGCTAAGAAGACTCTTGTGGGCTCAAACAGTAGTCATACATTGCTGAGTGTATATAGCCTGTTAGTATGTAACACCACATGTTGTTTTCTTTCTTTTTATGTTCCTACCTCTGCTGAAATCCTTGGCAACCCAGATGCACATTTCTGTTTCTTCAAAATGTTTTTATTTGTCTGCTGAGTTATCAAAGTTTATATTATAATTAATCTTTACATATACAGTATGTCATACAAATACAAGCCTTTATAAAAAAAAAATAGCTTCGGAAGTGTAGCTCTATTGCTTTGCTTTTAATAAAACAAATACAAAAAGCATGAATTGTATAAAATAATAGTTTATCCTAAATAGGTTAATTAGAAATCATATAATAACATCTCAACATTTTTGCCTCATCAACAAAAATAACTTTTTTAAACCTTATTTTAAACTATAAGTTAAACTATAAGTTCATATAATGCAAGTCCTCAAAACACAATAAAAAAGTTTTGGCATGGGGCAGTGGTATAATCAACTACCTAACCTAATTAACTGTGTATTATATTATTACAATGGTATGCTTTTTTATGCAAAAAAAAAGACATGTAATAAATTGGCGTCCACAATGGACGCACTTGTCATCACATTACATTAGATGAACAAAAAGATACTGGTCTTTATAATGCATATGCTCCTCTTCTAGTTACACAATATAAAGATGAGTATAGTATTTTTAGAAGTCTACAAGTCTTACATTACTCCCTAGATTTATTGCCAAACTATTGTGAACACCATCTTACTCACATAATCATGACCAATGAGTGTTTGAAAGTATTTTCTTTCTGATTGCAGTGTTCAAGATTTAATTTAAAACTTAAGAGAGCCTCTTGTTGCTATCTGAATTTTAAAGACATCTGGATCCCCCCCTCTGCACACAGGCTGTTTTTTCAAAGACAAATTGCAAGATTAGCATAAATGTCAACCGATTGGAAAGGCTGTAATTTAGGATAAATAGCAACAGGAGAAAAGTCAGGATGTGATTTATTGAAAGAGCCATTTCATGCAAGTCGGCAAATCACTACCTTACAAATTGGGAGCCCCAAATCATGGCATTCAGATAATCTCAACATTCCAACTCATCACTATTTCAGGACTTTTGAAAAAAACTGCCTGCTGTTAAAAAGCAAAAAAAAGACAAATCTTTGCATGATTGCAAGGCTTTTCTATTCATTTAAATCATTTATCTCTTTAATTTTACCAGATTTCTAAATGAAATTCTATGAATATTAAGGAGATGCCAGTAGTGAACTGTTTGAATGTTCTTAAAATGAAAGCTCTTTTTAGAATTGCCATTTAATTCAGCTAATAGCCCATCTGGATAATCCTGAATACAAGTAAAGGTGCTAATTAAGACACTTCGTGCCGAAAATACCCTCCTACAATATTCTGATATTCCCAGAATTTTAATTTTCATTCATTTTGATGGCACTGCTATAACCTGTTGACCTTAAGTCTTTTGTTCTGTATAATTATAACAGTCATTAGCCAATCTTAACAGTAAAATATTTACTGCATATTAACATTTTGTTAAATAAACAGAATTATCTGCTGCCCCAAGATGAAAATTGTTCTTTTTTTTTCATTTCATTTTTTTTCCCCTAAAAATAATGATGTTTACCAGGATGAGAAAAAATAAGATTTTCAAAATTGTACTGTTTTGATTAAAGTTGAAAAAAGAAGCTATGCTCATGAGCACGAAGCATTTTTTTATAATTTAGCTGCATTTAAAAGCTTTTAAAAGACTTCAAAATAGTTCAAATGAAGCTAACCAGACAAGCATTGCAGCATTAGTATGACTCGCCGTAAATAAAAAAAACCTACACAGTCCAAGTGTCTTTTTTTAAAGATTTTAGTAAAATTCAAACCAAATAATTCCCACAAAAAATAAGGGAAAGAGTTTATAATACATGCAAAAACGGTATTCTGCTTGAGGATTAAGTACCTAAGTTCCTTTTCTTAAGGTTTCTATATGTTATCTTATTCACTATATCAATGTACATAAAGTACATACATACATAACAAAAGTAACAGTTATTTCAAACATTCCATTTCCTTTAAATTATAGGGAGATAAACTGGATCTTCCATATTAAGATAAATTATATTCAAGATTAAAAGTAAGCCAACTAAGGTAAATTCACCATTAACATTAATTTAAAGGATTTGGCTATTACATACTGTATATCAACCATGACAACCTAATGGTCGCCATCCTTTTATTACAGTTTTTAATATACAGTAATGCTGCACATCTCCATACTCTTAAAACATTCATCAATTTCCTTAATATTCTTTTATCTTAGAGTGTCAAAGGGAGCCTGATTGTATGAGTGCAGCTTTAAATACAAGGAAATAAGATATCCAAAATAAGACACCAATTCATCATACTGAATCTGAAAATGTCAAAGCTACTTCTATGTACTACACTTCTTAATAAGTTATTTTATTTATGGCTCACTTTTTGAAGAAAACCTTTGTAACATTTGTGCAAAATGTACTTTCAACCAGCTTCCATGATGTCCCTATGTTCTACCTGAAAAAAAAAGCTGTGATTTATCCTACTAATTACCTTTCTTTATGTCACTTCCAAAATCTCTATTTGCTTACAGTGGATTTAGAAAGTGCTCAGACCCCTTTATTTCTTGCACACTTTATTGTGTTTTAGATTTAAATTTAAATAGATATATTTGTCATTTTTGCTCATCATTATACTAATCAACATACTCAATAACCCATAATGACAAAGTAAAAACATGTTTTCAGAAAGGTTTTCAAATTTATTGAAAATCAAAAACTGAAATCTCTCATTTATATAAGTATTCAGACCCCTTACTGTGACACTGCAAATTGTAGTCAGGTGCATCCTGTTTGCTTTAATTATTATTATCTTTCAGATGTACCTAGAACTTGATTGGAGTCCAGCTGTGGAAAACTGAATTGACTATACATCATTTAGAAAGGCACACACCTGGGGCCTCATGTATAAAAGGTGTGTATGCACAAAAATGTTGCGTACGCCTGTTTACACATTTCACGATGTATAAAAACTAAACTTGGCATAAAGTCACGCACATTCTCATGGAAGCACAACCTGCGCCACTTTATGATCCATTTGCACTTTCTGCAATATATATATATATGTATATTGTACTTATGCTTTCATATTGTATATATTGTATATTTTTGATTTTTTTATCATGTTATTATTATTATTGTTGTTGTTGTTGTTTTATCATTTTATAAGAAAATAAGTTTATGGAGGATTTGCATATTGAATCTCATTGTACCATACAATAACAATAAACAAATTCAATCCAACAGAAGACAGTGCGTATTTACAGATGATGATGATGACTGGCTTCTATGTTGATTTAGATTTACAAAAGCTATCATCTTGGAGCTCTTGAGTTCATTTTTAAGATGAAATGCAATAAAGTATATAAATTACATTATACAGATAATTTAACTTCATTTAAATAATGTATAAATGTGTGGGCACAGTGGCGCAGCAGTAGCGAGTTGGCGCCCCATTCAGGGATTGTTCCTGCCCCACGCTGTATCCTTGCTGGGACTGACGCGACCCTGGATGGATAGATGGATGGAATAATTAAACATTTAGTATGAAGATACTTCAATGTTCCTTAAAAGTTTTGAAGAATCAGCATTCTAAGCTTACAGATGGCTTGACACTTATTACAGATCTTATTATGTGGTGATGGGTTACGTGGAGAAAGAAAGGGAAAGACGGGAATTGGGGGTTAGTACGTTAGAAAGAGACAGTACAGCTGCAATAAATTATTTCATTGAGGGTCGTGCATGTCCCAGCAAGAACCTTGTGGGAGGCAGGATCAATCTCTGGACAGGGTGCCAGTTCATCCATACCACTGCGCCACCATACCCCCATGTTCAATACATGCTTTAATTAATTTCATCATGACAATATCAAGTATATCCACCGGGATTTATGGAGCTGAAATGCATGAAAGTTGGCCTACGCACAGTTTTGTGCATCTGAATTTTTTTGTGCGTACAAACATTTCCACTTTTGTCCATACACCATGTTTTACTGTGAATTTTACACATGGCGTTATGCATGAGGCCCCTGGAGATGGTCTTGTCCTTTGTGTAAGATGGATAGCTAGAGCTGGGCTCTGTTTACAGCAGTGTTATTTTACCCTTTTTTTATTTTACTATCATCCTGAGGTATCCTGTATTTACATTATGCGTTGACTATAAATAAACATGTGCAGCAAATATAGGGTTCCAAAGTAAAGGATAAGGCAGCTAAACTTTGATCAAAGTCAAAACTAGCGAAATTGCTAGGAGAATTCCAGGACAATTATTGGAACTGAGGAGGACCCTTTCATCCTCACTGCCAACTGCAGCTAATATCCCCCTTGAGTCAGCAGCAACAACCCCAACCGCACTCACAACTCTACCTGCTCAGCATGGAGAAGACCAAAACGCACTTTCTGTGCTGAAGAAAATGATTGCCTCACTTGGGGTAGGGAGGGACATGAAGAGTAAAATTAAGAGTACTCTCTGTTCAGCTTGAAGATGTTAAGCAAATGTTTATAACTCGCATTGAAATAGTTGAACAATCAACATCCACTGCTGACAAAAAAGTAAAGGCTGCAAAATGATAATGCCAAGTGCTCACTGCCAAACTGGCTGCTCTAGAAGATAAATATAGAAGGACCAACATCAGAATCAAAGGTCTACCTAAAAAACATGAAAATCCAAACCCAGTGAAACACCTAGCTGAACTAGGAGAGATCTCAGCAGTCTGCTGTATACATGGATCGAATGCCTCAAAACCGAGAAGCCTTATTGTCCATTTCGACAAACTACAGGCCACAGAAAACTTCATGTCCCTTCTTAGGCTGAAATAGAGATTATATTTGAAAATAACCATATTTGTATTTTCTCCAGATTTCTCCCCTGCAACAGCTGCTAAACATGCCACATACTACAGCATTAAACAGCATCTACACAGAGCTGATATCAGATACAGCCTTTTGTACTCTAACAAATTAAAAGTGAATATTGAAAGTCAATTTCACATTTTTAAACTATCCGCAAGAAGCAGTAAAAGAACTAAGAAAACTGATCCTGACATCCTTTTGAAACATGATCATGAGTCATACCTTGTTCTGACAAGGGAAAGAAGATTCTGCTTGCAACTTGCAACTTTCACCATTTTTTAATTAATTATTATATTATATTGAAATTTCTTTCATATATGTATTTTTTGGCAACCACAAAGTAACTAGCCATTTAAAGTTTTTTTTTTTCATTTCATATCTTTTTATATATTGTACTATCATATTTTATCTCAGTCTCCATGGGAACTGTTTGACATCATTCCCTAGGTTTAGTGTATTGGTACTGTACTTTCAAAAGATATCTCAATTTTAACGTTTTCCACACCGCTCCTGGGGTGTTCATTTTGTTCTGGACGTGCTCTGTCTCTCTTGGCATGTCAGGGGACCAGGATTTTGCGAAGTGTGGTCTGCCTCACTCAGGGAGGCAAAATGGTAGGGAAGGTGGGGAAAGAAACAGAGTTTTGCAATTTCTTGTTTATCCTTTCTACCCCAATAACAATTAGTGCCAACACAACAATAGGTTTCATAGCCATAACACCTGGGAATAACATGAAATCTAGGTCAAAGCTATCATATGCAAAAATGTACTATCTTAACTTAACACTCCAAAATGTCAACAAAAGTTCAGAAGCAGTGTTTTTATGACCAAACACAGAACTCTGTGAGCTGGAATGTCAAAGGTGTCAAACATGAATTAAAGAGTAAGAAAGTATTCACTCACTTAACAGTTTTAAATGCCAAGACAGTATTTTTAGGGGAGATTTACATAATAAGTAAGAACCGGTTTCAGTAGAAAAGGGATTGGACTGGCCAAATTTTTCACTCCAGCTATACGAAGAAAACTACGGGTGTGGGATTCTTAACACACAGAACTATTCCCTTTGTAACGTCAGACGTAATTCAGTATGTGATCCTGAATGTCGATATGTCATGGTGATGGGCAATTTATTTAATACTAAAGTGATTCTGATAAATATTTATGCACCTAAAGTGGCTGATAGAGATTTCATCCAAAATGTACTTATATCTATTCCTAATTTGTACACTCATAAAATTATCATGGCCAGAGGCCTTAATTGTGTTTTAAATCCAGACCTGGATATATCTTCAGCTACACCGGTGATAACATCTAATACTGCAAGGATAATTAAAGAGTTTGTAATGGATCAAAACTTATCACACCCATGGAAGTTTTTAAATATTAACTTTAGAGCATATTCCTTCTTCTCACAAGTTCATCATTATTACTCAAGAATTGATTTCTTCATAGACAATAATTTTTTGCCTATTATCAAATTGTGTAAGTACAACACTATTATTATCTCCGACCTCGTTATGCTGATCATGGAGCTTAACTTACTATTCCCTACACACTAAACTTGTAGTTGGCGTCTTAACCTGGTGTCATTAGCAGATGAGCATGGTACCGAATTAATATCCAAGCAAACTGATTATTTTCTGGAGACAATTGCATCCCTACAGGACTTTGCAGGAATACCCTGGGAAACTTTGAAGGCATTTTTAACAGGACAGGTTATTTCAGATCTTTCTCACAAAAATAAATTCTGTTTTTACAGAAAATAATGACTGGCTTCTAAGTTGATTTAGATTTCCAAGTGCTATCCTCTTGGAGCTGTGTGCTGTTAGAATACTAGGATGTATACTTGATATCATTTTTAAGGATCTTTTAATACTGTATTTCAGAAAAGGAATGGAAGGCAGCCATGCACAGAATACACTCTGGCTCCATATGCACAAAACACTCAATTATTCAACTTAAAATCTTCTATTGAGCTCAACTGGAAGAATCCCAACCCACCACCTTTAAGTCAGTCTGTAACTGATGTGCTGTACTATTTGAAATTGGAAAAAATCTAATCAAATTCTCATTCAGATGATCTGTTCAAAACTTTTTAAAAATATGACAGAATCTAATCAGTAACATTTTAGAATAAGCTTCTATATTGGGGAGAAGGATACTCTTCCTTCCTTGTTGCTTTGTTGGCTGGCTCTCCTTTTCCTGTCTTTCTTTTGGGTGGAGGTTGAATTCTGATATTGCTAAGTTTGATTTAATTCAATAATATTAAAAAGGAGAAAATAAGAAAGGCACACAGCTGTGTATTTAAGGGCCCACAATTCATGCTGAATGTCAGAACAAACGCTAAGCTTTGAAGTCCAATTAATTTCTGTAGACCTCTGTAATAAAATTATAGGTGAAGCAAAGGTCAGGGAAAGAGTATAAAGCAATTCCTAAAGTTTTGAGTATTTTCAGGAGCACAGTGGCCTAAATAATTGCAAAATGGAAGAAATTTGGAACCACCAGGATTGTTCCTAGAGCTGGCTGTCAAGCCAAACTAATTAACCAGGTAAGAAGGCTTTGGTCAGGTAGGTGACCAAGAATCCAGAGGTTATTCTAAGAGACTTTCAAGAGTCTTTGGTTGAGATGGGAAAGTCTGTCAGGTGGACCATCTCAGCAGTTTCAAGCAATCAAGAATTTGTTAATGGCTCTTGAGTAAATAAATGACATATGACAGCCTACTTTGCGTTTGCCAAATGGCAAACTATTTGGGCAGAACTCCAAGTACTATGTCTGGTGAAGATCAGGCACTGCTCATCATTTGCCTAATACCATCCTTATACTGAAGCATGGTGGTGGCAGCATCATACTGTGGGGGTGCTTCTCTGCAGCAGGGACAGACAGACAGGTCAAAATTGAGGGAAGGATAAATACAGCCATTTACAGAGAGATCCTAGAAGAAAACTGCTCCAAGGTGCACTTTTGATCACAACAATAACCCAAACCATACAGCCAACACAATGCTGCAGTATCTTTGGGGAAAGTCTCTGCCTGTCCTTGAATGGCTCAGCCAAAGCCCAGACTTAAAACCCAAAAGTCGTCTATAGAGAAACCTGAAGATTGTAGTTTATAGACATTTCCCATCCAATCTAAAGGTACTCAAGAGGATAAGCTCTAGGATCATCTGGAATTTCACTGATCCAGCTCATCATCATATTCCTGCAAAATTAGAACTAAAATCAATATTACTGCAAAGTAAAAACATATTTCACCATTATTACCTCAAGTAAAGTAAACCAAGTCATTTTTAAACTAAGTCCTAAGCCATGTGGAAAAAATTCTTCTGGAACTCTTTATTAAAGGCTTAATCCTCTTACTGCAACTCGCTTGAAGGATCTTGCTTCACGGTGTATACAAAGTTTTGCCAAATAAACATAAGAGCTTATGCATTTCAGGATTTTTTGAACCTCTTAATTATTTTTCAAAATATCCCAGCTTCTTCTTGTGATTTCATTTTAATATAATACTCTCCGCATTGTACTCAGGCCTGCCTGTTCACCCGAGCAATTGAAATTCCCTTTAGCAAAGATGGACATGAAGTTACTTCTGACTTGGAGGCACTGAGCCCCTTCATGTGAAGATGTGAAATGGACAAGGTGGAAACCCTGAGCGATTCTATGCTGATTAGATTCATTCATTCAAAGACTCATTCTGAATACCTTGGAGGAGAGGCAAGTGTAGGGAAGAGGCAGGAAGCCTGAGAGGGAAAGAATAATTCTTTAAATTTATATAGCGCTTTTCTCACTACTCAAAGCAATCTCCACACAGGGAGGACCCGAACCCATAATCTCCTTACTGCAAAGCAGCAGCACTACCACTGCACCAACTGTGAGGATGTCACACTACCTGCTTGTTTAGCTGAGCCAGGTGAAATTTCCTTTACCAAAGCTGGATAATTATTCGCTTCTGACTTGGAGGCCCTGGGTTTGCGGTCAGCCTCTCTGTGTGAGGAAAGGAAACAGAAAAGGGTGAAATCTTGTCTCACTAGAATACCTGGAGAAACCTATAGTTATTGTCTGGCCCTAAATCTAGGCTCATTGAAAAATACATTACTGAAAGATTGCTTCCTACACATCCTTGGGAATTTAAAAATATCTGGGTTTCTGAACAGTATATGCAGGTTATTCTGTTAACGTGTGGTGTTTTAATTTGATATTTGTTTTTTATGTATTTATTGCAAATCAGGAAAGCCAGCTGGGACTTGTGATCATGTGTGTTTTCTCAGGGTGCTCTGGCTTTCCTGATAAAATCTCAACAATTGGAATGTTAGGCAGAATTGTAACGTTAAATTATTTTAGATCAAGGAGTCTATGAGTGGGTCTTTTAGTGAACTGAAGCCTTGTGCCTGATTTCTGCTGTGATGCAGAAATACATAAAGTAAATGAATGGAGACATGCATTGCTAAATTAGTAGTAGAACAAGTTTGTTAATATTAATGACATGCTTACTCATCTGTATTAAAATGAATTACATTTTATGCAGACCTGCCCATTGGTATTGTATTAAATCTCAGGGACATTTAATGTTTATTAAAAATTGAAAATGGTGAAACAGTAGTCCTCACTGTGGTAAGTACAGCAGTTGTCAGTGTCAGGAAGTTACTATTTCAGTTCCATTAAAAATATCAGTAGTTTTATTGCCTATCACTACACTCATTTAAAATGGCTGCTTGTCAAATTGTCTTCACATCCTGCCTGAACTATCTCTTCCTAGATTCACAGAGAAGCCATTATGTTGAGGCTGATGTGGTCTATGCCCATAATTGTGACCCATCACATAAAGTATAACTATTTGGGGTATCGTGGGAGACTTTACAATATAATTTTCATCTCACCTATTTTTATCATAAACTTAGAGATTATAAGAGGTTAAACTGCAATTTTTTCATTAAGTTAGTACTAGGGTGTGTACCGTGTTAGCCATTATGAATGTAGAGAAAAGCCAAGCAAAATGACACCTTTTATTGGCTAACTAGAAAGATTACAATATGCAAGCTTTCGAGGCAACTCAGGCAGATTACATCTTGCCTGAAGAAGGGGCCTGAGTTGCCTCGAAAGCTTGCATATTGTAATCTTTCTAGTTAGCCAATAAAAGGTGTCATTTTGCTTGGCTTTTCTCTACATTCATTAAGTTAGATGCACTATTTGTTAGCATTACTGGGAAGCGCAAATTATTTCAGTGAGATCAGAGCTTAATTCTCTTTTTATGCATCATGCTGAATTTATGATCTATTGCACTCAACACTGTTTGTCTAAGGTAACTCCAGGTAGGCTTTGACACTGAGATTTTATAGAAATTAACCTTTTGCTTCCATTCCTTTGTTGAGACTGAATACCAGAAATGTTACCTAATGATCACAAAACGTACAAATTAATTTACTGATTATGTACATTTTAAACTTGTTTCTTGCTTCTAACCATTAAGATAATTTTCTGTCAGGGTTAAACTGTCCTAAATTGTCTGTTGAAGAGGCTACTTGACATGAATACTGTGTTAACATAATATAAATTAAAAGAAGCATTGAAATTTAAAAAAATCATTACTTATGTGCATCATCTCTGGTGAATTGTATATTCTGGATCTGCTGCTCCCAATAACTCAAAATGCTTCACTCTATCTGTGCATCTCTCTTAAACCCAGATTTTAATCTGGCAGTTATCTCCCTTTTGGTGAAACAATATAAAGATCCCTGAGCATGTTCAAAGTACAGACAATTGTCAATGACATAGAAAGATGTGCACCTACTTACTAAAAAAACTGTTTATACATTGAAAACTGTCATTACTAAGTTATTTCTTTCATACCACACCAGTTTTATTAAATACTTCTTGGCCTCTGACAATGCTTGTCACCATCTCCATGTTACTGAAGCCTCCCCATGTTCACCATCCATTCCTCTCTCTTATCTCTAGATGCCGAGAAGGTGTTGGACTGCTTAATTTAGTAAGATTCTAAGTACTTGACCATTTGGGATTTGGTCCAGGATTCCTAAACATTCTTAAAACTGTATATTCTCACAATTTCTAAATTCAGCCAGCTACTAGACAGGGTTCCAATCATCTGCTCACTCTCTGTCTTTGGAACCCTTAGCAATTGAAATGTGAAGCATTGACAAGTTTTCCTTCATTAAAATTTAAACTTCGTACTAGTAGATCTCTATACAATCCAACCCACATTATAGTTGATAAATCCAATGATAGATTCTGTTTGGGCTCTAACTTGGTGGGGTGGATTCTGCACTTTTTAACTAATATAACACATAATGTGAGTATAAATGGCTGTTTTTCTAATAACTTAAATATATCTATCAGTACACCGCCAAGGTGCTGCCTATCACCTCTTTTGTTTATCTTATATACAAAATGAGTGCAGCTAAATATTTCTAAGACAAAGGATATGGTTGTAGATCTCAGGTGTTCCTCTCCTTCTAATCTCTCAACATTAATTGTAGGGGAGATAGTGGAGTTGGTAAAGCACTACAAATATCTAATGACAATCATTGATAATAGACTAAACTTTGATCTTAACACAGAACAGATTTCTAGGAAGGGGCAAACGTGGCTTTTCTTCCTTAGGAAACTCAATTGTTTTAAAATTTCAGAAGAAAACTGTTATATTCTAGACTGTTGGCTTTAAAATGTGTTAGATAAATGCAAAATTTGTTGGTTCAATTTCAGTTCTTGAACAGTAAGAGTCACTTGGTGATATGGGAAATGTGTCCAAGAGTGTAAACACTTCAAAGCTTAGTGAGCCTCTCTAAATTTCAAACTTTGGAATGTCATGTAGTTTGTTTGCACTTTTTTGTGTCTGTAGTCTTTCAATTATTCCCATATCTTAGCACTTTGTGGTAACAGATTACTTCTCTGTGCAATTTTAGGATTTTTTGAATCGAAGACATACTACAGTTTTAATATGGAAATCCAAATCTCAATTCCTTAAAAGGTCTACAGAAGAATTAATAAAGTCAAAAATGTAAGTTAAGATGGAAAGCGAGCCGATACACAAGAGACTTTCAGTGAGGTCACAGGAACATCTAGCAGAAGATGCTAACCAAAGACAATATGTAAAACTAGGTTTATAGAGGATAAACTCCTTCAGTTAACAGAGTACATTAGCATAAGGGAAGCTATGACCAAATAGTTACCTTGAAAAATTGACATGAATGACGGTCAAAGTATGACAAACAGAATAAGAGATAATGGTTCTAAACAGCAGTGAGGCCAGATTTTGAGGATTTTGGGTTCACAAAGAGTTACACAGCATGATCCCAGGAACAAACAAAAATCTAACAGTATTTTTTTACCTTATAATAAATGGTTATAATTTCAAAATTTCTTTTAACTTTAGGACACAAGTTAAAAACATAGCCTTTGAAAGATTACAAATTGGCCTTAAATTCAAGTTATTAAAAGTTCTACTCTATCAAAATTGAAAACAAAAAATATTATTCACTTCCTATTAAACTATTCACAGTAGGTATTTTATTGCAAAGCACTTCACCTAAAAAGTATATCATTAAAAATTATTAATTGATTAAAGGCTCAGACTAAATTTGACATTTACACATACATACATACTGCATACAGACTAATTCAAATTAGCCCCAGAAATCTCCCATATTCAAATGAGGCTTGATCGGGAATCAACTAAAATCTAAAAACATACACACTTGTCTTTAACATGTGAGTGTATAAACTGTTTAATTTCCAATCTCTTGAATGAAACTAATCCTCACAGACTGGGATAATTCAAGGTTGAAAAAATCATTTAAGGATTTTGCATTTTATCTTCTTCACTTAGACTGCTAGTAGCTGTAATAGCTAAAAAAAAGTTTCACACTAAAACAGTTTCCTCAAAAATTAAATTAATTCAACATTAAAGAAATTTAACATTGAAGTGCTAAAGTGTACTATTTTGATAGTAGGTCAGTTATATGAACAATACAATGGATGTTATGCTAGTTACAAGAACACAAAACAGTTCAACAGCTACGTGCCACGGATGCCCACCATCTACCTTTTTCTAAATTGACTGCCCTGGATAATCTTCTGGCAATGAGTGTTTAAGAGCAACTGCTACAATGCTTAAAGCAGCACTTCTATTAGAAGTCTTCTTCTTCTTTCGGCTGCTCCCGTTAGGGGTTGCCA
Source organism: Erpetoichthys calabaricus (assembly GCF_900747795.2). NCBI lineage: Eukaryota > Metazoa > Chordata > Cladistia > Polypteriformes > Polypteridae > Erpetoichthys > Erpetoichthys calabaricus. The sequence continues at coordinate 231,595,290 of NC_041397.2, read as the reverse complement.
CAGCGGATCATCTTCTTCCATATCTTTCTGTCCTCTGCATCTTGTTCTGTTACACCCATCACCTGCATGTCCTCTCTCACCACATCCATAAACCTCCTCTTAGGCCTTCCTCTTTTCCTCTTCCCTGGCAGCTCTATCCTTAGCATCCTTCTCCCAATACACCCAGCAACTCTCCTCTGCACATGTCCAAACCAACGCAATCTCGCCTCTCTGACTTTGTCTCCCAACCGTCCAACTTGAGCTGATCCTCTAATGTACTCATTTCTAATCCTATCCATCCTCATCACACCCAATGCAAATCTTAGCATCTTTAACTCTGCTACCTCCAGCTCTGTCTCCTGCTTTCTGGTCAGTGCCACCGTCTCCAATCCATATAACATAGCTGGTCTCACTGCCGTCCTGTAGACCTTCCCTTTCACTCTTGCTGATACCCGTCTGTCACAAATCACTCCTGACACTCTTCTCCACCCATTCCACCCTGCCTGAACTCTCTTTTTCACTTCTCTTCCACAATCCCCATTACTCTGTACTGTTGATCCCAAGTATTTAAACTCATCCACCTTCGCCAAATCTACTCCCTGCATCCTCACCATTCCACTGACCTCCCTCTCATTTGCACACATGTATTCTGTCTTGTTCCTACTGACCTTCATTCCTGTCCTCTCTAGAGCATATCTCCACCTCTCCAGGGTCTCCTCAACCTGCTCCCTACTATCGCTACAGATCACAATGTCATTAGCAAACATCATAGTCCACGGGGACTCCTGTCTAATCTCGTCTGTCAGCCTGTCCATCACCAATGCAAATAAGAAAGGGCTCAGAGACGATCCCTGATGTAATCCCACCTCCAACTTGAATGCATCCATCACTCCTACTGCAGACCTCACCACTGTCACACTTCCCTCGTACATATCCTGTACAACTCTTACGTACTTCTCTGCCACTCCCGACTTCCTCATACAATACCACAGCTCCTCTCGAGGCACCCTGTCATATGCTTTCTCCAGGTCCACAAAGATGCAATGCAACTCCTTCTGGCCTTCTCTAAACTTCTCCATCAACATCCTCAGAGCAAATATCGCATCTGTGGTGCTTTTTTTGGCATGAAACCATACTGCTGCTCACTAATCATCACCTCACTTCTTAACCTAGCTTCAACTACTCTTTCCAATAACTTTATGCTGTGCCTCGTCAATTGTATTTCCCTGTAGTTACTGCGGTCCTGCACATCCCCCTTATTCTTAAATATCGGCACTAGTACACTTCTTCTCCACTCCTCAGGCATCCTCTCACTTCCCAAGATTCTATTAAAAAATCTGGTTAAAAACTTCACTGCTCAACACACTCTCCTCGCTTGTGAGTACGTTTCCATCTTTATCCTTTATCACCCTAACCTGCTGCACATCTTTCCCAGATCGGGTCCCTCTGTCTGGCCAATCGGTACAGGTCCTTTTCTCCTTACTTAGTGTCAAACTTCTCATACAGCTCATCATAAGCCTTTTTGTTAGCCTTCACCACCTCTCTCTTCACCTTGTGCCTTATTTCCTTGTACTCTTGTCTACTTTCTGCATCTCTCTGACTATCCCACTTCTTCTTTGCCGTCCTCTTCCTCTGTATACTCTCCTGTACTTCCCCATTCCACCATCAGGTTTCCTTTTCCTTCTTCCTCTGTCCAGATGTCACGCCAAGCACCCTTCTTGCTGTCATCCTTACTACATCTGCTGTAGTTTCCCAGTTGTCTGGTAATTTCTTCACTAGCACCCACTGCCTATATCACCTTCTCCCTAAACTCAACCTTGCAGTCTTCCTTTTTCAACTTCCACCATGTGATCCTTGGCTCTGCCCTCACTCTCTTCCTCTTCTTGAACTCCAACATCATCCTACAGACCACCATCCTATGCTGCTTAACTACACTTTCCCCTGCCACTACTTTGCAGTCTTCAATCTCCTTCAGATCAACTCTTCTGCAGAGGATGTAATCTACCTGTGTGCATCTTCCTCCTCTTGTACCTGCTTGGCTAACAACCAGTGCTGCTGGGATAATTAATAACACATGTATTTTTATTTCAGTAGGATAAATATTGCATTAGGTTACTTGTTATTTTAAAAAAGTGATTGGACTACTTAACTTATGTTACTTTTTATGTTACAGTAATCCCTCCTCCATCGTGGGGGTTGCGTTCCAGACCCCCCCGCGAAAGGTGAAAATCCGGGAAGTAGAAACCATATGTTTATATGGTTATTTTTATATTGTCATGCTTGGGTCACAGATTTGCACAGAAACACAGGAGGTTGTAGAGAGACAGGAACGTTATTCAAACACTGCAAACAAACATTTGTCTCTTTTTCAAAAGTTTAAACTGTGCTCCATGACAAGACAGAGATGACAGTTCCGTCTCACAATTAAAAGAATGCAAACATATCTTCCTCTTCAGAGGAGTGCGCGTCAGAGAGAGAGAGAGAAAAAAGCAAACAGTCAAAAATCAATAGGGCTGTTTGGCTTTTAAGTATGCGAAGCACCGCCGGACAAAAGTACTGTAGCTGCAAGGAAGGGAGCAAGCATTTTTCAGCATTTTTTAGAGGAACTTCCGTATCCTCTAGGCCAGTGTGCGAACAGCCCCTCTGCTCACACCCCCTCTGCTCACACCCCCTCCGTCAGAGCGAGCGAGAGAGAGAGAGAGGAAAGCAAACAATCAAAAATCAATACGTGCTGTTTGATCTTTTAAGTATGCGAAGCACCATGCAGGAAGCATATCTCTTGCAAAGCAGCCACATGTAAGCCCAGCAAAGAAGGGAGCAGTGTGAAGGTAATCTTTCAGCGTTTTTTGAGGAGCGGCCGTGTCCTCTAGGGGTGCGAACAGCCCCCGTGCTCACAATATATTTGAGTTTTATTTAATACATAATACACGCTGTGGTTGGGTAGCTTCTCAGCCATCTGCCAATAGCATCCCTTGTATGAAATCAACTGGGCAAACCAACTGAGGAAGCGTGTACCAGAAATTAAAAGACCCATTGTCCGCAGAAATCCGCGAACCAGCAAAAAATCTGTGATATATATTTAAATATGCTTACATATAAAATCCGCGATGGAGTGAAGCCGCGAAAGTCGAAGCGCGATATAGCGAGGGATTACTGTACTTTGTATGTGTTTCTCTGCTGCTCCAGATTCAGATCATCAACATAAATTTAGTGCTTTTAGAAATACTGAGACAGAGCAACATGTTTTCTGCCCATAGTGTAACTAAATATGAAAATGCTTAAAATTTAAATGAAAAATGTAAAATCTTTCTCAAACAAAAAAATAAAAGTCAAACTCATATGCAAAGCAGCATGTACAGTAACAGGTAATACATATTATAGGCATTATAGGTCAATGTACAAGTTGTCATTTTCTTGCTATCAAGAACCTTTTATACCTTTTACCCTAGTATTTGATTGTGCTTATAATGTGTAATACAAAAAAGAACTCTCATCAAACATAAAAGCTATTAATCTAAACAGTGTTCAATTTGCTAGTACACAACATTTTCATTGCTAATACAACTCTGTGTAATGTAGGTCTTTGTTTCACCACACTAAACAGCTTCAGGCATGTGTGTGACTTTGTTCTATGTTACTCCTTATTTAAATGAAATCTCCATCCATGACAATGACAGTGAGCAGACAACTAAATAAGAGTGTGTCCTTAACACAGAAAAATGGTGACAAGAAAATGATAAAATGCACTAGTTCCATTAGCCTATTATCATACTTCAGAAAAACAGAAGGCATGTTTCCTAAAATTGAAATCTTTGCTGCTTCAAAGTGGATGTATTTATTAAGTTTTGAGGCTTTTTTCACATTTTCACCAATGCCCCATAGACACCACTTTAAACCAAATTAACTAACATGGTGTTTAAAAAATATAAAAAACGCTTACTAACATAATTTCATGTGATAAATCACTGTTTATCATGATTGTGAAAAAATAATTTTGGCTTGAAAAATACTGAAATTATCTTTTAAGTGTTTGTTCTGTTCTCTTTGCAGGAAGTGACTGTAAGTGCATCACCAAGAAAACACCACATACATTGCATAGCCAGTAGCATCTACAGTAGAAGGGTTTGAGTGAGACCAGAGAACCCTTCCTTCCAGTCTATGGCTAATATTAAAAGCAAGAAATTGGCAAATCCAAGAAAGGGCATTTAATGTCACTTCAGAAAGCCCTGTCTGCAAGACTGCTCTAGCCATCACAGAAAAGAATGAAAATATAGTCCCGAAAGACTGAAAACTGATGGATGTCAAGGACTCACATAAAGTAAATGAAAATAAATTCAACCAGTATGCTTGGTTTTAAAAAGCTATGTTAGCGGCGTTGAGACTTAATTGGCCGAGTCCTCTCTAGGAGGGAAGGATGCAGTAAGAAATTAAGTGTTAAGGTGGAAAGAATTAAAAAAAAAAATCACTGAAACTTCTAGCTATGATCCTCAATTCAATCAAACAGATTTCAGAAAGTTATGATATTCCATTTTACTGAAACTTCTTTACTTTGATGTCTAATAAAAAGTAATTTTGTTTTAATAATATTTATTTTAGTCAGTAAATAAACAAGAGTTTAAAAAAGGATTTGCAATTATGACGTATCGTAATATTCTGAGAAGATGATACAATTTATCTTTGGTGCTCACATTTTTTCTCCTAATATAATATAATTTCCCCTCCTCTATCAGTTTTTGCAAATATTCTTCTGCAAATTATAGATAAGGCAGAACGAAGACAAAAAATGCGTAAACATGTATGAGCCAAATGATTCTCGCTCATTTTACAGTGTTTTATTGTGGTTTAATGAAAAACAAGTGTTTAAAAGCAAGGATTCTCTGGAGAAATCTCACCAGTAACTGTTTCTTACTGGATTACAGAATTTGTCAGTAAAGCTCTAAAATTAAAGCAATATAAAATCACATTATAGCCTACCAATTATATTTAGTAGTCAACTTCAAAGAAATCTCTATGGGAGCCTGTCAAACACTCACTACTGTCATATTTAAATATATAATTTCCTTAATACTCTGAAATAGGGTTACAGCTATTTGTTCTGCTGGTATAAAAATTGTTTTTAGTTAATATGAGTTTTTGGTCTTAGAAAGAAATCATTTGCCAGTGAAATAATATGTTTCATAAGGATTCACCTAAAAATGTGATTTTTAAAATATTTCAAAATATGGTCAGTCAATGTGTTGTTGTTTTAAGAGCATTTAATTCAACCTGCAGATACAATGCTTAAAACTGTAATTACAGGAAAGATATTGATATAGGAACAGTCTGCGAGCAAGTGTTTGGAAGTGCTGTTTCATAGTGATAAATCATGTTTTTAAAAATCTTTATTGTATACTAAAGGAAATTTCTACTGTCAATTAATAGATACCGAATATATTCACGTTTAAGTTCTCCCACAGATAAGTCAGAACTTGATTTTACCGTATAATTTCTGGCATTTTATAATGTCGGTCATATAAGTCAAATGCGGGAATCTCACGCTATTGGTCCAAGAGATCATGATATGCTAATGCCCACCTGCGACAGTAACCATGGAGCACACTGCCTTTTTTTCGATGTACTGTGCCTACGTGACCACACAGTAATAACCAAACTATTCCGAAGTGACGACTGCACTGTTTTGTATTTTTTGTATCTCACACCCTCATACACCTTTATCATAAGAGCATCCCTTATCTTCGATGGAGCGTTTGATCAGAAGAAAGTATGAAGCTGGTTTTAAATCAAAAGTCAATGAAGTGGCGAAAGAAATTGGTAACTGCACTGCTGCAACAAAATACACTGTGTATGAGAAACTAGTGTGATGTTAGCGGAAGCAAGAAGATGTAAAAAAAAATAATAATTATTGTATTTTTGAACGGTCGTATAAGTTGGGGTCTGATTTTATGATCGATTTTTCGGGTTTCAAGACCCAACTTATACGCGAGTATATACGGTAATCTAAAATTGTTTGTTTGCCATATGACTGGCCAACTGGCCAGAACCTGTCAAAAGAGAAACTTGCGGTCAACTAAGCTGATTTTTATCTACCATAACATCTTAGCCACAGGTTTAGGCTTGCAAAGGTCAAAAGAAACTCTGTGTGCTAACCCCTGGCTACAAGTAAAAAATGTATCGGCAGAAGGTTCAAGAACATACGTCGCGCATGATCAGTATTGGGTCAAAGGAACAAGGCATGCACATGGGAAGGTCTAAGGTATATAAGTAAGAAAACACAATGCCAACATAAATACAGAGTTCACCAACACAAGGTCTCTCTCTTTGTCCTTCCATTGAATCCATCCAGAAAACCATGCGAGATCAAGGATCCGTTGGCTCAGAAATGCAACACAACATCAAAAGAGCCACCTGATATCTAGACACATTGGATGCCTAGACTTCTAGAAAGAAGAGCTGCTATCTGTCCATGTTGTACAGTTATCTGTGACAAGCTGATGATTGTGACTTAACAGTGCAGTAATCAATAGTTTGGGATACGCAGTACTACATAGACAATCCAAAGGTGAGAGATAGGGTCACCATCAGGTCCTTTCACAACAAACTAGAGAAGGTTACTGATAGACAAAGAATAAAGGCGTGTTTTGCATTATTGAAAGTCAGCCGAGCACCAGTGAAGATGCTTCGATAAGATCATACAGTTGATTTTAAGAAAGAAAGAACAAAAAGAAAAATTGCAGTTATCAATATAAATTTAATTCTTAGAACTACAGAATTTAACATTATGCTTTTTATTTATAGCAAAAAAATTAAATAAATGTATGCCACAAGAAACAGTGCTGCATGAATACAGTCAAAAATAGTCAATTGGAACTGTGGCAGAAAATACAATTTAAGTTTCTCAAATATTTCAGTGATGAATAGTCTGTGGCATAGAAGAAATGAGATTTTACCAACAGTGTAACTTTTCAAACTGACAGAGACTTATGGTTTGAAACACTGAAGGCCCAAAAAAACGTTAAGGATATTAATTAAATTATTTTCAAACTTTCAACTTTTCTTTTGGTAAAGGGGTTATTTTTATGGTATCTAGACATTCATTTCTCATCATAAAGTTATTAATGGTGGCGTTTTGCTAGAGTTAGTGCCAACCCTTTGCACATCTATTGACAATTGTATTTCTTTTGTGATGATTGTTTGCATAAGAGTATTGTGAGTGCCATGCTCCTTGTCATTTGTTTTTTTAGAAATAGGAAATTTTGGATATTGTCACTAAAATTATTATAATATGCTTGTTGCAATGTGAATTGATTTTTTATAAATTGAAATTATTTGAAACCACTACAGTAATACAATGTCTGTAACTTACTCTTCTGCCCCTGACTTGAAGGAAACCGCTGCTTGTATTTTTATTTCAACATTTAACTTTTTTTGTAGTGTTCATCTGACTGTAAACAAATGTGTCCTGGCATCCTGATTTGACAAAAAAAAATCAGTGGAGTAAGTATTAAAAGATTTAAACTCACATTATTCCATCAATCATTAACCTAATATTCACCCATAAGATACTACAGTTTTGACTCAGATAATCAATTTTGCTGTGCCTTTGATAATTACACTTGATGTTCATTTGCTATGTGAGGTAAATGAATGCCAATAGTATGTCTTAACATTTATGTTCTGTGCATGATATTCTATACATGTTTATTATTTCTTTGCAAGAGCAGCTCTTGTTTACCTGTTATTTCAGACCATAACAAAAGGCTAAACAGGAAATAATGTGCCAGTAGAAAGTAGCTTTTGTCAACATATGTTTGATCCTTAAAGGAGATTATTAAGAAAGAGTTTTTTTCAAGCAAACAAACTGAAAACCAGTTTATATATGTGTTAAATGCCTCTGATTTCCTTCCAAAATGTAAAGACCTGAAAAAAACTGACTTTGCATAGAAGCGCAAGATAAATAAAAGCCATTGTCAGAAAATAAAACAGTGCGTGAGGAATACTAGAAGCCTATTAACAAGAAGAAGCCAATATATCATATTCAAGGAAATAAACAAATTACTGTAGTTCCAGAGAAAATACACAGTCTACTTGAATGCTATGTGTAATTGCCATAAAGCAGTGTTTCCCAACCTCGGTCCTGGGGGCACACTGTGGCTGCAGGTTTTTGTTCCAACCAGATTCCTAATCAGTGACAACACATGATAGCACTGATCTCATTTAATTAGCTGGTATTGTTCTTCTTTTATCCTACATTCAGAAAAGCACAGCAGCATGATTTTTACATTTATAAGACATTTAGAAATATTTCTGCTTTTGCCATAGATTTAAATGCTTAACTCTCTTTTGTTGATTTCATTATATTTTGCCCTTTCTCTGTGCAGTTTTTGCCCTTCATTGTATCTTATTAATGACAATTAAAAATGAGCAGAGCAGACATGCTGCCAAACAACACTGAATAATCAAAGGCTGCAACTACTTTAGCATCAGACCCACTAATTAGTAAATAATGGATTAATTAAACAATTAGAACACCTAGAAAAGTAGAATGAAAATCAAGATGAAAATATTGTTAAAAAGAAAAAAAATACATTATTCCCATATAACTGCTTGGTACATTTTAATATATACATTTTTTTTTTTTACCAAACTTAGTTTTCTAATTTCTATATTGTTCCCAAAACACAGAACTTGGGAAATAACAGTTCACTTAATTAGCCCAGGAGTCCAACTAAACACAGAAGCTGGTTGGAGCAAAAACCTGCAGCCACAGTGTGCCCACAGGACTGAGGTTGGGAAACACTGCCATAAGGAGATATTGCTTGTTGGGTTTGGGGGCTGTGGTATAAAGAGAAAATGAGCATTTCAGATTAAAAAGTTAAACAGATATTGACTAACATTCATGAAGTTGTGCACCACTAAGTGAAATGGATAGAGGGCAGTTCTACAGAAGACTTTCTCAGGATTTTCACAAACAATGGAGTATCCTGTGTACATATGACCCATTACTTCTCAGATTGGTCATTCTGAATTTTACGTTAATGGAGGAATTTTATAGAGTTTGCTCTCGGAAACTTGTAAAGGTCCTTCTGTGTCTTGTACCTGGTTGATATGCATGAATATAGCCATCCTTAGAATAAGGATGAGAGTCTCCTACTCTCCACAATTTGTAGTCTTGTTCGGTCTCATAAGCTTTGTTCACATTGTACACTAAGCCCCAAAGACTCAAAGGAGGGTACTGCCTTTAAAGACATTTTAAAAGTCAACTGGAACAAATGTAAGAGAAAACCTCTTCCCAACCAACAATTAAGCAGTTTTTTTTGTTGTGTCCTGCATTGCTTTCTCAAGTCTAAACTCGAAGTACCTTGTCTTGTTTCTGGTTTGCATTTTTCAGTGAGTCATGATTATCTTACTGAATCTCAGACATTATTAAAGACAAATATATGTATTGTAAAAATGTACCAAAAATTAAATATATTTACTAAAACATCAAAAAGGCTAGTGAACATTAATATAATATTTTAATCTGATCAGTCTTGAATGTGCATATTGCAAGTATGATTAGCCAAGTCTGCTGCTATGTGGTTTTCAGTTTCAGAAGTCAAGCAGCTGCTAAAGCTAATTTTTCACATTCTTTCTCTCACTATCTTTCTCTCACTTCATGACTATCCACCCACTAATTCACACCATTATTTCATTTCTAAACTAAGGTGTGAAGTCAAAACACTAATTGGCAAAATGTTCCTAAGTGCAGATTGTTCCATATACAAAATTAGCTTATTTTCCATCATTAACATTGTAATCTTTGCTTTCAGAGTGAATTTATTATTGTAAAGAGCATTTTTGTTCACATAAATTAGAAAAAAGCATACAATAAATAGGTCAATTGGGGAGTATGGTGGCATGGTGCTTAGCACTGCTTCCACTAGTCACTGTCTTAGAGCTTTTCTTTTTCTCATCATAGGTTGTCTTTCAGTGCTCTGGTGTTCCTCTACATCCCAGAATGCATACTAAGGTGATTGTTGACTTTACATTGACCCTGAAAGAGTATGTCTGAGACCCAACTAGCATACCAATCAGTCTCATTCTTGCCTTGTTCCTCAGATTACAAAGGTAGTTTCAGGTAGTCTCCTGACATACTTTTTTTTATTTTATCTCTGTATAAATCAGAAATAGCACTGCACACATTGCTGCTTGTTAGTGCTGGGCGGTATACAGGTTCATACCGAAAACCGTTTTTTATTTTTGTTATGATATGGATTTTTCTTATACCACAACACCGGTTTAAATTGCCTAAACAACGTTCGGAATGTGGCGCTGCGGGAAACTGTTTAAGGGGGACCTTTTTCATTGCTACACCGGTGTTGTGCGGGGGCTCTTTTTCACTGCTACACCATTAAACAGGTGTGCAACGGAGTACATGCATTAGTGGAGGATTTGAGCGGTTAAAATGGACAGAGAACATTCCGAAACTGAAGTTGTAGCAGACGATAAAGTTGAAAATGACACAGAAGAACTTTTGCTGGAAAAAGGAGTCACATCTGTTGTCTGGAGATACTTTGGATTTAAAAGGTCGGATGTGGACCATTATGTTCAAGTGTGTGAATACTGTTTCTATACTGCTGGATAATACTGCAAGCCAAGTTGTACTTGTTTTATTATTTTTTTTTCAATACTGTGTAATGTACCTGGGTACTGTGTAATAGTGTGACGACATGTTGACTTTATTCTTGACATTTCCACTTTAATCTCGATGTTTATGACGAGCATAAAGTCGACATGTTGACTTTATTCTTGTAATTTGTTATTAAAGTAGAGCATCGTAAACTAAACTTAATCTTAAAATGAATATTTAATTTACTAGATTTTCTCAAACCACCATCATAAGTTATGTAGCACATTAAATGCTTTGTTTTAAGTGTCTTAAACTGAGTTCCTCTTGCACTAAGAGGAGGTGCAGGTAGCACACAGAATACATTAATTTCATGATATTCCTGCTCCCTGAACATTTAGAATGCTAAGATAAGTACTTATCATTTTCATGATGAAATGCATTAAAGCATGTATTAAACATGTGGGGGCATGGTGGCGTGGAGGTTGCACTGCTGCTTCGCAGCAAGGGGGTCTTGGGTGTACCCTACCTTGAATTTGCATGTTTTTCTGGTGGGTTTACTCGGTGTGCTTCAGTTTCCTTTCAAAGTCATGTAGGATGTGGGGTTTTGTTATGCTATACTAACCCTGCTAGTGTATGTATTGGTTGTATTCACCCTGCAATGTGCTGGCGCCATGTTCAGGATTTGCTCCTGCCTCGTACACAATGCTTACTGGGATTGACACAACCCTGAATGGATGGCATAATTAAGTATGTATAACGAAGATTTTTTTTTTAAGTTCTGAACACAGAACTTAAAAAGGAAAGATAGGTACTGCGGGTTTGGTACATCAGACAGACAGCACGCATGCAATAAAGAATGCCCGCTCAGAAGAACATGCATTGAATTCTGTGTTCGTGTCTCCGACCACCAGATCACAAACCCACTATTTACACAATATTTCAGTTAAACCTGTGCGATACCCATTCATACATCCAGTTTTTTGGAGCCTCATCACACCTGCCATAAAGTTCTCTACACTGAACGTACACCTGGGGACCCCTTACTGCGAGGGAGCAGCACTACCGTGTATGTTTAATACCTGCTTTAATGCATTTCATCAGAGAGCAGGAATATCATGAAGTGAATGTATTCTGTGCGGCGATCGCTGCCGGTGCTTCCTTTTAGTGCAGAGAAAGTCAGTTTAAGATGCACGTAGCGATTAACAACTGGGTCGGGGAACACTTAACACAAAGCATTTAATGTGCTACATTAACTTATGACGGGGTTTGAGAAAATCTAGTAAATTAAGCGTTGATTTTAGGATGAAGTTTGGTTTACCACATTCTACTTTAATGACAAAATTATGAGAATAAAGTGAAATGTTGACTTTAATCTCGACATACATTTTTTTTTTCTTCACTGTGGCCGTAATACGCTTCCGTAGGGCTGTACCACAAATAGCATTATAAATGCAAGTTGCAGTTTTATTATTCATGTATGTAGCTTAGCTTGAAGCAAGGTCCATATTAATGCAGTTTGCCTTAATGATGCTTCAGTTGGTAAAGATGTCATCACCAAGTTGCATTTGTTTTATTTTATTTTAATTTGGTGAATACTGTGTTGTGAATTTCCCCTTGGGATTAATAAAGTATCTATCTATCTATCTATCTATCTATCTATCTATCTATCTATCTATCTATCTATCTATCTATCTATCTATCTATCTATCTATCTATCTATCTATCTATCTATCTATCTATCTATCTATCTATCTATCTATCTAATGCACCTGGGCTTTGAAGTCTTGGAAGTACAGTAATCCCTCCTCCATCGCGGGGGTTGCGTTCCAGAGCCACCCGCGAAATAAGAAAATCCGCGAAGTAGAAACCATATGTTTATATGGTTATTTTTATATTGTCATGCTTGGGTCACAGATTTGCGCAGAAACACAGGAGGTTGTAGAGAGACAGGAACGTTATTCAAACACTGCAAACAAACATTTGTCTCTTTTTCAAAAGTTTAAACTGTGCTCTATGACAAGACAGAGATGACAGTTCCGTCTCACAATTAAAAGAATGCAAACATATCTTCCTCTTCAAAGGAGTGCTTGTCAGGAGCAGAGACTGTCATAAAGACAGAGAAAGCAAACAAATCAATAGGGCTGTATGCGAAGCACCGCGGCACAAAGCTGTTGAAGGCGGCAGCTCACACCTCCTCCGTCAGGAGCAAAGAGAGAGAGAGAGAGAGATAGAGAGAGACAGAGAAAAACAAACATGCAAAAATCAATACGTGCCCTTCGAGCTTTTAAGTATGCGAAGCTTCACTAAGCAGCTGCACACAGAAGGTAGCAACGTGAAGATAATCTTTCAGCATTTTTAGACGAGCGTCCGTATCGTCTAGGTGTGCGAACAGCCCCCCTGCTCACACCCCCTACGTCAGGATCAGAGAAAGCGCAAGAGAGAGAAAGAGAAAAGTAAGTTGGGTAGCTTCTCAGCCATCTGCCAATAGCGTCCCTTGTATGAAATCAACTGGGCAAACCAACTGAGGAAGCATGTACCAGAAATTAAAAGACCCATTGTCCTCAGAAATCCGCGAACCAGCAAAAAATCCGCGATATATATTTAAATATGCTTACATATAAAATCCGCGATAGAGTGAAGCCGCGAAAGGCGAAGCGCGATATAGCGAGGGATCACTGTAATAGTATTATTACTGGAAGTTGCACTATTATTTTGTAGCAGTAGAGCGTATTAGTGCTCCCTTGAACCCTCAGGTACCACTCCAAACACCAGGTAAAAGTCCTTTTTTTCAACCCGGAAACACGTCGTTCCTTCTGGTCATATGATCATGATGTGCTTCCGGGTTATAGGGCATGCATAAGTCCTTGAGCCTCCCTGCAGCGTCCTCTGGTGGGCCCCACGGTGTCCAGCACGTTTGGGAATAAAAACTCCACTGTCCATAATTCCCTGCTGGTCTTTGGGGCATTCCCATGCTACAGGGAGGGCTCCATCTAGCGGCCTGGGGGTGCTGGCCGGGATAAACAGCCGGCCATCTCCCACAGTATTGCCCCGCCAGCGAAGAAGTGTACTTCGGAGTGACCATTCCCGAGAGGAACGTCTTCCTCCAAGAGGATCCATGGCCCGGGCTGGGGCTGCGTTGTCTAGACTCCCCGGAGAACCTAGGCGAAACGTTGTATCTCCAACTTCTTCGATCCCCTGTCCTCCGAGGACAACTTCGCCATAGATGTCCCGGGCTGTAGCATTCATAACACTGCCGTGGTCCAGTTGGTCCTCTTCCCCTGCGAGACTGGAAGCACCTCGGTGCTTCTGGCTCCATCACTCTCTCCGCTGAGGAGGATTTATTGGCCGCTCTTATGCTCCGTATCCCCTTTTCCAACTTGTCAGGAGACCCGTGTTTTATTTTGGGGATCTCCTGCTTATTCTGGGGCTTGTGCACAGCTTGGGTCTCTCTATTGGAAGAAGAGAGCCCCTTTGCTGTCTGCACGCCCATTGATCTGCGCTTCTTAGGAGGTGGCGTCATCAGCATCGCATCGCTCCGGGTAACAGCACTTTTCAGCTGTACCAGCTCGATCGGCACTTCTTCCGCCCCTCTCGTTACCAGCGACAACTCCCTTATCACGCGGGTTGGGGTCTTGGGGTCCGCATCGCTCCGAGAAGCCGTCCTGTACAGCTGCCCCAGCTCGATCGGTCCTTCCCCCGACCACTCAGTTACCGTGCCACATTCTACTGTCAGGCACACAGTGCTTTGGCACCCACTACTTATTAACCGCGGGGCCAAATCACACTGCGTCCCTTTACACTGTACAATACGAGTCGGACTCACCTGAATTCCCGTATCAATCATCATTGGAGCTTCTCGACCCAGTCGCTGTAGGTACTCCGTTAGTCCTTTCAGTGGTGCCTTGGCCGTTGCTCCCAGCTCCTCGACCCGTTCCTTCAGCTCCTTTAATCCCTGAAAGAATCTATATACGGGCTCGAGGTACTTCTCGAGATCCCGCACGTCTACAAAGTTATTTACTTCGGCCGGAGTTAGTCAGTATCGTCATCAGCCTTACCTTCCGACCGGGAGCCAATGGGTACATCCCCTCCAGGCACGTGTTCTGTTGGGTGGTGCAAAGGCTCTTGGGACTTGGAGTCTTTAGAGGGACGGCTGGCCGCTATCGACCGACTGTGATCTGTCTTTTCTACTTTCACGGCAGACCATCCAGTCACATCCTGCCCCTTTTTCTTACTACTGACAATTGGCACAGCTTCGCTCGCTTCCCCCTTCCCTTCCAGGGAGTTCAGATTCGTCAGGGAAGAGACGACCTCACTGACGGACCGCGGCTGACCTTCTTCCTGAGATCCTTCAGGCGAAATCATGAGACATGCGTTTGCGAATAAGCAGGCCCCTTCCTGGTCAGGTGACTCTGTCTTTAGGTGACGTTTTTCCCAGCCTGCACCAGGATGGTCCACGTGGTCGTCTTCTTCAAATAGGTTCCCCAGCTGTAAATCTTCAGAGTCCTCGTCATCGCGGCCATCTTGCCAAGGTAGGAGATGTGTGTTCTTTTCATAATCCGAGTCGCTCCACTTGCACTCTGCAAAAGATGAAAATACAATTCTTGGCGCCTCGGGTGTTGTCGCGACACATACCTCCGGCTTGCGGTGGCTTGTTCCAGACTCCCTTGAAGTAGTCCTCGGACCACTCTTTTGTTGCTTTAACCACCTCTCTCTCTCTCGGCCAAGATCTCAGTTCTGATGTCCGCAGTGAAGGTCAGATAAGACCCCAATGTCGCTGCATCCTCCGGCGGCCACATCTGTGCGAGGGTCTGTATCATCTGAGAACGCCCATTCCTCTTTCTGGATTTCCGTCCCATTCTGAACCGATGCCAACGAAGCTCTTCAATTGACGTACTGCTTGTAGTGAGGGTGTTTCTACCTCCGTGCCTGTGAGCGGTACCTTCTTGGGGTTTTCTGCTACTACAATTTGTTTGAATTTCAGGTCCTCTGCCTACCGACGGCCAGAGAATCCTGCCGACTACACCAGTGTAGCAGTAGAGCGTATTAGTGCTCCCTTGAACCCTCAGGTACCACTCCAAACACCAGGTAAAAGTACAATTATTATTTATTATATAATAATAACGTGCACTAAGCACCCTCCACTCCACACTACTCATATAATCAATACACACTTTTATCTACCATCACAATACCAATCCTCCTCTCCCAGACACTTCGCCACTCTACCTCCCAGCTCAGCTGAGCGTCTGGGCTCTCCCATAGTCCTTTTATACTCTCTGACCTGGAAGTGGCTCCAGCCCAGCAGTCTATGAGTCCTTATCACTTCCGGGTCAGATTAAAAGTCCTTTTCTTCAACCCGGAAACACGTTGTTCCTTCTGGTCATATGATCATGATGTGCTTCCGGGTTATAGGGCATGCATAAGTCCTTCAGCCTCCCTGCAGCGTCCTCTGGTGGGCCCCACGGTGTCCAGCACGGTTGGGAATAAAAACTCCACTGTCCATAATTCCCTGCTGGTCTTTGGGGCACTCCCATGCTACAGGGAGGGCTCCATCTAGTGGCCTGGGGGTGCTGACCGGAATAAACAGCCGGCCATCTCCCACAATTTATTGTATTGTTATTATTTATTAGTATAAATATTATGCAGTTTAATGATGGTACCGTAAAGTTGTTTAAAAAGTCACTTTAACGTGTCAGTGGACAGAGATTATTGACATCAACAAAGAGTGGTTGGTTTACAAAAAATATTTATTTATTCCTTTTCTAAGACATGTTCAGTGCAATACAACTTTTGACAAGCACCTCTGGATATTTTACTAAGTCTAAATGCCTCTTTGGGTGGTTGAAAATATGTTGTCAAAATTTTAGTTTAAGTTGTTTGCAAACTTTGTTGAATAAAAAGGTTCTATATTTTGACTGCATCTGTCATGCAGTGTGATTCCTTCTCTTCATTAGTGCCACCACCTTGAAAACTATCACTTTATGGGGCCATGTAAACCTGTATTAATACTTGTGTGCACATTAAAATGTGCTTTTGTACAATGTATAATTCTCATGACAGTGGAATAGGTTATTGTTAGCCAGTAATTGCAGTGGAAAATGTGGTTAACATCCACTCATGCATGGGGAACAAAATACCGTCCAATACCGTGAAACTGGTATAATTTTGAAAAATACCGTGATATAGAATTTTGGTCATACCACCCAGCACTACTGCTTGTGGATTTTTGCTAGATGTACATCTGTGCTCTATGTTTAATCTCCAGTCACATCACATCTGTTCAAAGTGGACAATAACTAGTCATCAGATGTTCTGGGATTATTAAGTTCATAACTAGTCATCAGATGTTGTTGGATTAATAGGTTCATGATGTCACCATCAAATAACAGTTCTTCTTCAGCATTTTAATCAGCAGTGCTTTCCTGTACACAGCAGTGAAGATTAATAATATTCAGTATGTCACTGTGGTTTGTGTATTTAGGTTTTGCACACAAATAAGTAGCCTGCTTATAAAATAATATTAGCTCATACAGAATATACTGTACATTTTTTATTTCTGCTTATTGCTATTATTCCTATGCTACTAGGCTCATTTTTCCTTTTTATTATGCATTGCTTAACTTTTATTTTTATTCTTGTCCAATACAAATTTATGAGAAAGGATTTCTTAGGATCTGCCAGGAGAAAGATAAACAGATTTCTTTGTTTTGCAGAGATTTTAATCAGGATGTCCCGACATAACTTGATTGTGGGTTTGTATGCTGAAAGATTCTTTGATACTAGATCCATTTAAATATATTACTGTATATATCATAAAATCCGAACCCAGCTGCACCTGTTCAAAAATGCAATGCTTCATTTTTTTTTTTTTTTTTACATTTTCTTGCCTCCTCCAATCTTGCATCAGTTTCTCAGGCGCATCAAAGTTTGTTGCAGCAGCGCAGTTGCCAATTTCTTTTACTACTTGAATGACGTTTAATTTAAATCCAGCTTCATATTTTCTTCTGATCGAACGCTCCATTGTAGATAAATATGTTCTTACGATAAAGGTATATGAGGGTGTGAGATACAAAAAACACAAAACAGTGCAAGCGTCGCTTCGGGTATGTTTTTCTTGGTAGAGTAATATGTATTGCTCTACTTTCCCCTATTGTATTACTAATATGTAGCCTTAGAAGCCTAATCTCACAGACTTACCACTGTTTATAAGGTATTATTGTATATAACTTATCCTCACCTTCCCTTCTATATCTATAACCTCAGGCAATTAGATGTAGTAAAAAGACAAGCAGAAGTTAAGTTACAGTTTAAACAATGTATTAGTATTATTGATTATATTCATAAATAATAACAAAATGCAAAGTACATTTGAATATTGGCAACCATACAACCTGATTAAATGGTGATATGTAGTTCAGGCGGCACACAGACTTGTAGGTACTTAAATGTCTCTAGTTAAGGCATCATTGGTGCTCAGCTTTCAGCCACATGTCTGTTCAAAATGGCTGCTGAGCTGTGCTCTTCATTGTGTTGTCTTCATCATAGGTTAGCAAGAGAGATGCTTCTTCATCATATGTTGGTTGGTAAGAGAGAGAGTGTGAGGTTAAACACATACATTTATAGATTTTCTGTCCAATCCCTAGAGCTAATAGGACATCATGGTACTTAAAGGCCTCTGAGACAAGCCAATTCCAAACAGCCATACTTCAGACCAATGGGGGAATAGAACATCTTAACACCTGCCCCCAAACCATATGTTAAAGTACACCTTAGCCCATTTGCGGGGGTAGAAATGACTTTAGCAAAGAAACACTTGCCAAACTGGTTTAAAACACACATCCCCCAAATCCTGTCGTAAAATTCAAACAGACCCATTCCTAAGGGGAGGGGGGGGGGGGGGGGTAAACACTAAATTACATTGCTTTGCCCAAATTAGAAATAAAAGACATACAAAACATTTATCAAGTTATATGTAAAATCTCACATCACAACAGGGTATTACCATCTGGTCACGTAGGCACAATACATAGAAAAAAAAGGCAATGTGCTCTGTGGTTAGTCTCTTAGGTGGATGTTAGCATATCATAATCTCTTGGACCAATAGCGTGAGTTTTCCGCATTCGACTTATACGGCCGACATTATAAAATACCAGAAATTATATGTTAAAATCAACTCCCAACTTATCTGCGAGTATATATGGTATTTGAGTTGTGAATGATCTGTGTTGTTGCTGATGTAGTGATACTGTCTCTATTATGGTTTTGAGGTGGCAATGTAAGTGAAAGGACCTGTCCACATTACGATTCTGAGCACTGAACCACGTCTATCTGTGGAGGTAACACACCCTGGTGGGTACAACTCTTCATTAAGGTACAGAGAGGGCACTCCAGCTGGTTAATAGCTTTACTTACACCCACCAGTTACAGTGACTGATCCTTACAGGGTTTATCAAAAACGGCCTACTGGAACCAGGATCCATTTCACTGAAATGTATGTTGGGTAGAAAATGAATGGATAGAACTTTACAAAACTGATAAGGAAAGCAGCCTCTGAAGAACCTCTAGATAACATCCTTTGCAATGTTAGCAGTGTTCTATTTTCTTTATTGTTCCAACCAGTTCTGTCCCCATTCCCATTTAATAGTAGCTTTGTTTTTGAAAACAATATTCTATATTGTTATATTTTAGTAACTTTTTTTTCAATCCAGCCACATTGTTAATCATTCCAGCCTCTTCATTACATTGAAATTGCTTTCTTCGTACTGAAATGGAATTCTCCTACATGTTGATGCAGCACTTAGTACAATGCCCTTTTCACTTTTTTCTTTTGCCTATTTATGCTTCTGACGAAGTTATCATATTCAATATAACAAGGCAATGGTGACTATATTGTAGCAACACTGCCTAGTGCCAAAATGGATCATTTTACAGAGCTTTTTTTAGCTGGCTCACTATCCTTAAAAGAACTGCTTGCCATTGCCACACTAGATAGAAGTTTGTTTGTGACATTGCAGGCTTGCTGTTTTTATAGGTGCACCTGTTGCTTTCTTTAAAATTGCTCATATTATGAGCAGTTTCAATTCATACTATGACTGACTCTTCCATAGCTGATGCAACCTCTTAGCACTATTACATAGCCCTCCCTTTGATGTGGCTGACCATTTTCAGCTCCTTGAAAGGGTGTACAACTCTTCTAAATTACAGAGTAATCTTTTCTTCTACTGACGTAATGACCTTGAGTGCTTCATTATCAGGTGATGCAATGGGTCTCTTCTGTGCTGTGCTGTCATGCAGTGCAGCAGAGTTGTTAAACACTGCACTTCTGTCGATTACAGGTGAGCAGGTGAACCTCCTCATGTGAAGCTGCAGATGTTCCGATCTCTGGACTGTTTTTCTTCACTGAATTGATTCTGGAAATAGTGCTCCAGGTTCATGTCTCAACTTTGAGATTCTCTCTCCATGGCTGTCTTATAATGCCTGTGTGATCTGCCTTTTCTCTTTGCCAGCAAAATTCTACCACTAGTCCTGCTTTAAACAGCCTAGTTGAGGTCAGTTGCAACTTGATCTGCCACACTTTTCCCCAGCTCCATGAGGCAGAAGGTGCACCAGCATCCACTCACCGAGGTCAATGGAACTTACCAGATAGGGGAGCTTCAGAGATAGCATTTTCACAGCTGTCTTCTTCCCTGTACTGATGCTGCACAGCTGTCTTCCTCCCTGTACTGATGCTGTAAATGGCACTCCAGATCACTGATCTCCGCATCAAAACCTTCCAGAAACTCCTCAGAAGACCCAAGCTGGTCTATTTTCGTCTCTGTAGTACTCTTCACTTTGATAAATCAGATGGTAGGTCTTATCCTCGTCCTGCTCCTGACATGGATGGATGGATCCTTTGCTGTTCTCATGACTCGCTAGGTTGATAGCTATTCTTAAAAATCACTGCAATAGCTGGAATTCTGTGTACAACATTGCAGGCTTGCTGTTTTTATAAGCAGACCTTCTGCTGGCTTTGAAGCCACTCATTTGCATGATGGAATGCTAGCTCATACTATGACTGAGTCATCCCTGGCTTATGCAACTTGTCAGCGCCATTACAGTATTTCATTTAGTGCAATCTTATTTATGGACATGTTTCTACCTCTTTCGGAAAGCTCAACTACAGTTATTAAGTAAATGCCCAATTTCACATCTTCCTCCTCCACCATCTCTTGGGTTATAAATCATGTTTGTTGTTTTATTTTGTTGCAGCTATAGAATAACAGGCTATTGGATCCAACTAAAATATCCCAGTGTCTTTTGTGAGCAGCTTTTTAGGTGTTTTGGGCTGTAGCTTTTATCATGTATGCATGGAATATCACCACTATCAAACTACACCTTTTTATGTCAGTTATAGAATCTTCTTCTGTTTTTACCATAGACAGAAAAAGTGCATCTCCTTCCTCCAGCACCATCTTGCTATTGTTCATTTACTGTATTTTACTTTAAGTCTCTTTTTCACACACAATATTAAAAATGGTTTTAATTGCTTACTCCATTGTCACCAACCACAGCTGGTTACTTTATGCAGCTGTAGTCTCATATTTAAAACTCTTCTTTACATAAATCTATTAAAGCAAAATGGGATTTAATGCAGACATAAAGCCTGGCTACATACATCTTGTGCAAAAAAAAAAAAGACATTTAGCATGCTGAAGTCCTCAGAGTGGTAGGGCGCCAAGAGCCTCTCTTGGTAGCTTTGAGTACAAGACAGGAACAGGTCATGGACGGTGCAGCAGCTAATTTCAGCATACACTTACATCCACATATGCACACTTACTCATACTTGTCAAAACAGACACTTTTTGTTAATTTTTTATGTATTTTATATTACTTTTTTTGGCCAATGTTTATATTCATTTTGGGGTTTTCTACAATGTAGCACTAATTTTGATATTTAATTTTCCTATTTCTTTGTTTAAAAGTTGATTATGTTTCCCATTATTACACAATGACATCTTTGTTTATTTATAGGGGCCACTATTCTTGAGCTTTGGTGTACTCTGTTCATAAGGCAATATCCTTGTAATCCCCTAGGGAGTGTGTGGCCTACAACATCATACAGACATGATTTATCCAAGATTGGATTAAAAGAACCTTTTGTGAGATTCATTTGTTTTGGTGC
The DNA here is from genome assembly GCF_900747795.2 of Erpetoichthys calabaricus. Classification (NCBI taxonomy): domain Eukaryota; kingdom Metazoa; phylum Chordata; class Cladistia; order Polypteriformes; family Polypteridae; genus Erpetoichthys; species Erpetoichthys calabaricus. Next base: position 231,573,541 of record NC_041397.2, on the reverse strand, counting down.
TTTCTGGTTATTTTGACTCTCAGTCTTGTTTCTAGACTTTTTGATTGTGCTAGAGGTTTGGATTGTGCTAGAGGTTTAGGACAAATCAATATTGACTTTTTGATAATGATCTTGTCACAAACTTCTGAACCATGTCTTTTTTTACCCAGTCTTTAACATAAAAAATTTGCCGTCTCTTTTGAGACTGAACAATACTAGCCTTATTTAGAGTAACCAGTTAACATTTCTGTAGAATTTGGGAGGAAGAACAGCATAACTAATGAAAATGTTAAACTTCACACACATATGAAAACAGATACTGTATGTATAAAACAAAACCTTTAATCAAGGTTATTATAGTTTTGCCTTTTTAGATTTTTTCTTATCTTACTTGGAAATTCAGTTTAGTTTTGGTTTTCCTTCATTGTGTATTTTTAGTTTTTATTTCACAAACACATTTTTATTTTATTTTTATACATACTAGTATTCAGTTTTAATTTTAATAATTGTGGTATGTTTAAAGAGCTTCTGTGCAGTTTAGTTTTGTGTCAAATTCAGATAGAACTGTACACTTAATAAATTTGCATATGAGTTTAATATTAGTGAAAGCTTACTGCACTACATGGTTTACTGTCTAGTTTTGTTTTTGTTTGATTAAAATAAGCATAATCAAAACCAGATCCAAAATATGAATAATTTTATACATTTTTAAAATTTTTACAATATTTTCTATGTCATTTGTGCTGAACAAATGTGTGCTGACTGTTGGCACTTTTCATCTTTTCCTTTACTTGCCCAGAATGGCTCAATTTGTGATGAAATTTAAGTGAAGCACACAACATATCCTGCTATAAGATAATGTGCTTACAATTAATGCCTACTGTTCTTTGTCATTTTCTAACAGCCATATTGATCTCTGATTCCATTTCAGTCACATACAATTTATAGACAGAATTTTGCCACCTGCAGGGCTGAAAAGATATAAAAAAAATGAGAAAACAGATTCTACTATGTTCTGACAGGTGTGACCATGAAAATCATGGGGGCTTAGGAAGAACGGGGCTCATAGGTTTGAATCAGTGTGCAGATCCCACCTAGTTGTATTGAGGGAAACAAAGAATACAAATATTTTTTCTAAACTTTGTTTATCCAGAGCAGAATCACAGGAATCCTGGAACTTATGTCAGCAGCTTTGGATGCAAGGCAGGAAAAATCCCTGGACAGGGTGCCAGCCTATTACAATAATGCTATATATATGCAATATGTATGATATGGCTGATGTAAAGAACAGAAAGTGTATGATATTTAAACTATACATTTTGAAAGAAAGAAACTGAAAAGAGGGATACATTTTAAAACATACTTCTTATTTTCATAATATCAGGTATTTAGAACTGTGCATGTTAAACTAAAAAAAGTTAAATAAATAAATACAAAAACACATTATTAAGTTTAGTTTTTCACAAGCTGGCAGAAACTTCACCTATCTACCTGTAGTTCAGTAAAGACATTGCCAACTCAGGAATTTTACAAGATTTGTATCGCTTCGTTGTTAAACTACCTTTTTAAAGCAAAATTAATTGGTCAGCAACAATATGCTGATCTTGTATGTTAACCTTGTCAGTCTCTCGTTCAGTGCCGTTTTATTTTCATAAAGGATTTCGCCTGTTCGAAGTGGCTGGTGAATTATTGTCAGTAAAACTCAAGACACCTGAGAAATAAACAGAAATGTTACTCACTCATGATTTTTCTGTCCATATGGTAAACGTTTTGTTGACCAGCGCATTCCGACTTCAGGCTTTTGAATTACATCTTGATATACAAGAAGTGCTAAGAAATGCGGCAGCTCATCATAACGGACATCTGACTCGTATGCAGCCTGGAATTTGGTATAGTGTGTGCTGCTGTATTAGTTGCTGTGTACGTACTGTATCTTGGGCTCAGTCAGAATAACAGCTAACATACCATCATTTATGAACAGACTGAAATTCTGTAAGAGATTATCTGCATCTAATACTTCACTCTTGAGCCCTGGAGATCCAGTGAACGACAGCTTTGAAAGCTATTGAGCATATTTAAAGCAAAATCATAACCTTGGTATGCTTCACTAACACTTGCACCAGAATCTATCAAGCTGTCACTACCAGCTTCTGAAGAACTGTCACTATTCTCTCACTGTAAATTCCTTTCTTCATCACACACTTTTTGCAGCCATACTCAGCTTGCTCTGTCACTGCAAAAGCTGTGCCAAAACTCACCCTCCATGACTAGCCACAGTTCACTGTATAAATATATGTGGGTGCCTCATGGTGGATAACTTTCTGTTTTCGAGTTAAAAGTCACAAGGGTTAAAGACTAACGGCAGAAATATTTATTCAAAAACCAAATATGAAATTCTTATTAATATATTTTGATTAATTTTGAGACTCCTGCAGTTCAAGTTAGCCCTTGCGTAAGTCTGGTGGTTATGAACACTAAAAATATTTTTAGTAAATTATTATTTTGTTTCAGTTAGTCTTTTCAGCCACTTTAATAGTTTCATTTAGTTTTAGTTTTTCATTTTGGTTTTGTTAATTATTTTATTTCAGTTTATGAAAAAGTTTTTTTTTATTAATAGTTTCAGTTTTTATTTTAGTTTTCATTAACTATAATAACCTTGCATCTAATAATATTATGTACTGTTATAAGGACTACTGATTCATTCTGACACAGGAGTGACAACATGACATATTATAAATCAGTGATCTCCCTGTATCCTCCAACAGTTATTTTGAATGAAAACTGGAAAAATAAGTAAATATTTTTCCAAACTATTTGCTTCAGGTAGAATGAAGCAGGTTGTGAGTCTGTTGAATTATACAGGTTATTTTTTCAGTTATTAAATTTTATATCAATTGGAATTTAATTTAATTATTATTTTATTTTTTTATTACTCTTTTTTATGTTTATGCCTGGAATTTTGTTTATAGTGGTTGCTGCCATTTAAAGGGGTTGCACATTATAACTGCCATCAGGCAACACCAAGAATATTTAGAATTCTCAAGAAAACATGCAATCATTTTGTTAGGAGTGTATTTAGTTTAAAAGACTTCTGTTGACTACTGTTTTTGTGACAATTATTTTGGTTAACTTTTTTAGCTTGGTAGTTTTTGCATTTCTTTTTGATCTCTCAGCTTTAGTTTTAGATTGTAATTTTTGATTTCAATTTAGTATCTACTATCTCCTGTTCCTTTCTTAAAGTAAGTCTACCTTTTTAATTCATTACAGAACAGAGTCTATTTCACTTGTTTTTCTGCAGTATTCAATGCATAACGCACAATCTCTGCAATCTCTCAACCAACACAATCACATTTTCATGAATAGTTTCCTTTGTGACAGCTGGGTGCCTTTTGTAAAAGTTCAGTGAGAACAAATAGAATAATCCAATGTCAGAGGTTTTATGAACTTAACAAAAAAAAATCAAATTTTTAATCAGGCTATAAGAGATATTTCCTAAATTCTTCTAACCAAACCAAAATTATAACCAGTACATTCTAAACCAAAATGCTGTTCATGATTTTATGCTGATTTATTTCTTTGTTTTACAACAACATTTGGACACAGTTTACTGAGTACATTCATGTTTCGTAATATGACTACCATGATGTCACAGGTCATGTCTTATGTGCACCAAAGGTTGAGCAACTAACTATTGCTATAGTGAAGAGATACACAAAATATCATCAATATAAATACAAAATATGATTGTGCCTATAAAAAAATTACAAAGTAGTGACAAATAGACAGCAAATAAAATGATAAAAAATTTTAAAAATATATAAAACTCTTATGCGTGTAACCTTCACTTTTCTTGACATCTAAGACATGAAGTGTCTGAACATATCCTTAATTTATTTGAATGTCCTAGGTTAAAATATAGTGTCAAAGATTTTGTGTTTACATTTTTCAATTCTCATACAACTAGAATAAATTGATCTCAGCTCTAAACAAGGTGGAAATGATCATTTATCACCATTAACAATAACCTTGTTAAGGACAACTCACATGTGTGATTTCAGAATTCCGATCTCTCTCCACTTTTTCTTTTTTTCCTGAAGCAACACAGCTTTTATTGTTTTTCTCAGTTTGATGAGTTGTGTGTCATCTTCTAACTCTATTGGGATTTATTTTACTTTTGTGTCACTCACAGGCAGTCTGATGTATAAGGTGTTTAGCACTGATGCAAGAAATATTCTCATGATTTATTTGAGGGTTGTACAAAAAACTAACAACATAAATAAACTTGTGTAGAAATTTCTAAATCAAAATATAGTTGATTTGAATATCTGTGAAGGATTTAGAAATGCAGGTAAAGGTTTACCCTCTTTCACTATTACAGCATCTAATCTAGACTCTTGTTCACCTTAAACTTTGACAAATCTACCTGCAGGCATTGCATCAGACCAGTTTTGTATGTAAAGATGTTTAACATTCTGTTGGGCCTCTCTGATGAACACATTTTTTTAGTATCGTCAATAAAGAGTGCTGATGTCTAAAAGTGTGGGTGAAACTTAGATTAAGTTCTTTATAAGGTCTAGAATCTACATAATATGTTATAGAGGTTTCTGTCATATTTCATTATGTTCTTTCCATAGAGCAAATATCACCACAATCACCGTAGCTGTGTTTATATCTGCATTAATCTCATCTTTTAACATGTAAAACTTGAGCTGAGATTATGCTACTATGTAGGAAGTGTAATAACTAAAAGGGCTTGTCTGAAATAATAATACAGAGGGTCCTCGGGTTACAACGTCTCGACATACAGTGTTTCAAGTTTACAGCGCTCACTCCCATAATAAAAAATTGAGACGTGAGTGTTTCGGCTTAGCGTCGTGCTTACAGACTACGTGAGCGAACTAGTTTGGTTGCACACAGCGGAAGAATACGCAGAAACACAGCACATGAGTGAGGGAGTTGGCAAACTAGTTTGGTTGCGCACTGAGGAAGTGTTCTGTTTGTGTTGCTTTGTTTGGCAACTTTTTTGCCCTTATCATGGCTCCTAAACAAAAGTCAGAGTCTTCAGATGGTAGTGTTTTTATGTTCTAAATTATGATTTTGCAAATGTGTTAGGTAAGTGACTAGGGTGTGTTTCCACACCAAAATTCGGGTTACATCATTGTTGTAGGAACGGAACTGTGTCGTAACCTGAGGACCCCCTGTAGTTCCTGTTTCTGTACAGCTCTTTAGAATTTTTTTATGTATATTAAATCATATAAATTAAAAATCTGATATTTGCAACATAAGTGGCTAGGTAGCTGCCAACATTAAGATTTCTCTTCTTTGAAAATATGAACATCATCCATGCAGAAACTCTAATATATCTGTGTTGAGTATTGTTGTGTCATTAGAAGATATTTAATATTTGTTGTTCTTCACTGTAAATTCTTATATAGAAGGCTGCCTCAATAAAGGGTACTTTCTGTCTTTCTCTGCTTTTCCCAATTACTATTTGTGGAATATATGTGTAATGAGCATAGATGTATTGCTCAATGTGTGCAGCATTTTATGTTTGAATATGAATAAGCATATTCTAAAAAAAAGAAATCCTAGACATATCTACAGTGGTTCTCCCAAATTATCTATGGCAGTGCTATGGTGCTGAACAGCACATGCATGCTTCTGCTAATGGATGATGGCGGCGAGCCAGCATTGAATCAAGTATATTCTGTCCTCTGCTTGATTACAGGGTGAGTAGGGGAGAGAGAGGGACAGTGCTGTGTGTGTTTTTTGTAATAAAACCTATGAAGCCAGTCTGGAAATTGAACAGCTGTGGTAAAGTACAAATGTCTTCATAAACATTCTCATATCATTTTGTACATGTGAATAGCTGGTTGGTGGCCTTTGAATGTATTACTTTCTTGTCAACTTTTCTGAGGAGACATGTAAGGTTTTCATTGTAACATGTAAGTTATGTACATGACCTTAATAATACTCCAAAAACTCTTTTTAGTAAGTTTCATGTCTCACAATGGCAAAATCACATGTGAAAGGAATATTATCACTAGTGTAGTGATACACTATATGAATGATACTTTATGTAATCATTCTTGTTTAGAAGGAAAACCCACAGAGAAAACACAGATGAAGATTAGAACCCTTCTAGGATGTCTACAATTGCTGATTCAAATGAAAAATAAGCTTGTGAGTGTCATGGGGGTGGGACAAGCATCCCGGCCGTGATGGAGGTTGACTTCTTGCCAGAAATGGAAGCCACAGAAGAAGGTCAAGAGGCATCTGCCACCCAAAGTTATAGATAGATAAATAGATAGATAGATACTTTATTAATCTCAAGGGGAAATTCACATATATACATATATATATATATACATTATATTCTCCCCCTGTACATAAGGTGGCAGCATCCCAGTGGTGGGACACCCATAGGAATATCTGCAGGGAACGCTGGGAATTGTAGTACTATGGGACAGCCCTGTTAGGGTTATTCGGTGCCACCTTGGGGAGCAGTAAGAGGTCATTATAACCTCTTTAATAGACTTCTGTCTCACCCGGATGTGCTTCTAGTCTGCAATGATGTGGCACTGGAAGCACTACCAGGTCTGGCATAAAACAAGAGGAGTTTCCTGTAAGAGTAGTCAGAGTTGGGAGAAGTGTGGACAAGGCTTGAAGGGAGGTATGGTGGTGCAGTGGTAGTGCTGCTGCTTTGCCTTAAGGAGACTGTGGAAGATTGTGGGTTCACTTCCCGGTTCCTCCCTGTGTGGATAGCGCTTTGAGTACTGAGAAAAGCGCTATATAAATGTAATGATTTATTATTATTATTTATTAAAAGTGTTGTTTTGATAATTTTGTTATTAAGGAAGTGAATTGGGAGAATGGTGGAAGTAATAATAATAAAGAAGATCTTGTATTTGAACCCAGAAGTTGTGTAAGGGGGATGGCAGTATGGTTGGAGCTGCTGCTTCGCCACCTGCTGGTTACAAACTATACATATGAGAAATTCTTGATCAGTGAGAGACTAGGTTCTGTTCTTTGACCATGAGTTTAGGATTGCCTTTTTAAATGTACTTTCTGGTCATGATTTTGGCTTTGCTTCTCAATAAATGTGAGTATACACGCTAGACTTTACCAATGTTCTACCTCCTGACTATGGGCATCTTATTGCAAAACAAATGCTGAAACCTGAAACTGTACATATTCCTATAGGACAGAAGTACACACGCTCAGTACTACCAGAAAATATTAAGTCCAAAATCTGCAAAATGGAGCCCAGACAAGAATCAAACATGGAAAATGAGGCAGGAAAACATTTCTATCCTAGCACAATCAAACTAGCAAAAAAAACAATGTGTGAAGGGAATAACTTTTCTCACTGTTGAGTAAAAAAATCAACTTCCTAATGAAAAAATACAAAAGGCTTTACAGTACACCTGTGAATTTATTATACTGACATTTTACATGAAGCGATTCACCATATAGCAGTTATTTTTGGAACTGCGGGAGCAGTAAAAGTAATGATTAAAAAATGAATGCAGTAACAACGGAGTGTGTGTCTTTGAGGCAAGATCAATTAAAAAGACACAGAAAAATGTGACAAATTAATAAACTGTATTCAAAGCATACAGTATAGCCAAAATCAAACTAACCTTAAAATAATATTGATCAAAATTGAGTATATTTATATACATATAAAATATATAAAAATAAAGCACAACGTAACAAGTGTTAAAAATACTATGCATTTTTTCCACAGCAGTCCAGTCTGAGAGATATATAATTTATTCAGGGTCCTTTTGCCTGAACCTTTGCTCCTTAGTAAGGCCATAGTAAAACTGGAAATAGCAATCATCTCCATGTTTGGTCTCTTAAGCAGTGATTTTCCTTTTTCCAAATAAACATGACTATAACTTCATCCGTTTGTTAATTCTTTCTTGGGTATCACAAATTATCCCCTGGTTGGGGCCTCAGGTCATAACCAGGCCTCCTAATCCATACATCTGTACCCACTTGTGTCAGGCCCGTTTATAATTTTCAATTAGCCTAATCCACTAATGTTTGAGATGTTAGATGGAATTGTTCAAAGATCTCAGAAACACAGAAAAAAGGTACAATTTTCACATGTACTATAACAAAGCAGGGTTGCACATACACTCTCCTGTACTTGGGAGGCCCGGCAATAACTACTGTGTTGCTGTGCAACCTCTATTTTGATATGTTAAAAGTGTGACAATCAAGATTGTTAAACAGAGAAATTAGCAAAACTATTATTTTACGCAATGCCCTCTGGATCACTGATGTTTTAATTTTGAGTGACATATGTAAAGTGCTTAAGCTCTGAACAATAGTCAAAAAATTGTATAGCCACACACAGCACAAGCACATATTAAGAGACAATTAAAAACACACACACACACATACACTACTTGGATTTAATAAGGGAATGCCTGCAGAAGGTCAAGAACCTGGAATTCAAACTATGGAATCCAAATGTCCAAGCTAAATACACAAAACAAGAATCGAAGTCTAACTAATCAAATGTCCTGGTTCTGTATTTGTATTATTTCCTCTAAACTTTGTGATTGTGTCTAATAGGGAGCAATATATTTATGAATGGTCCAGATTCCATGTTGTACAATGTCAGTGGAAAGGTACTGTAGTTCCTCTGGCACATTCCAAAAAATACTTTCTTATAGATAACAACATAACAGATGACAGATACCAATGAATGCAAAAAGCAAGACAGTACAGATGTTGGGTCAATTTCTAAAATTTAGTTAGGTAGAAGAATTCTGTGTTGGTTACTACTTTACAAACCTTGGTTTTGGCAAACTTTTCTGCTTAGTGTTTTGGCTTTGGTGCACAGATTAAATAGTATGGTTGGTCCTGATGCTAGTAAGTATTCAGACTATTCTTTTTTAATCTCCTTGGTTTTCAGCTCATCCCCTGGTGATTTCAAAAAAAAATTTCTTAATAATACCACTTTAGAAACACCTCCAACTTCTTAAGTGTTTAAAACAAATGGTATTTAAGCCAAAACTAGGATGCAGAGCCTAGCATAACACCATGTATGAGAGACGTTCAAAAATTTTCTGCACTTTTATATTTTCGTTTGAAACGGTGAAAGCAGGAGGAGTAGTAATTGGGCATTAAAAAGTTGGTACAACGCTGGGAAAATTGCATCAAAAAGAAGGTGACTATGTAGAAATTGATGCAATTTGTTTTTGAAATTCTTAATAAATAGAGTTAAAAAAGTGCAAAAACTTTTTGAACATCCCTCGTATATGCATGGCACCATGACATAAAATGATGAAATCATGTGACCAGGAAATAAAAATACTAAACAACCAAAAAGTGAAAACTGGAATGTGTAAAAAAAATCATTAACAGGTTACAGGCATACCATAGCATGGAATCATGATAAACATCTGTTGACCACAAAGAAAAGCAGACAAATGGGAACACAGCACACCGTCTGTTTGTTTCTGTGGACAGAATGGACAAATGGGCATGCACCTGAAAAACACAAAACTCCCTGTCACCTCACGTGACAAGCAACTAGTCAAACTCAAAAGAGCCAACAGTGAGGAGAACAAGTTAACAGGCATTTACATGCTACCATTTCCCCAAATAAAAGCATAAATCAAACAGCCCCCACTCAGGAAAACACAGCCAGCTACCCAGACCTTTTCTGTAGGAAGTCAGCTGGAATCAATTGAAAAAAAAGGGCCAGGGATTTCAAAATCTACAAAAAACAGTGCCTAAATCCTGTCTTCACTGATATGAACCAGTGATTCCTATTCTAATGTTTTGTCTTTTGTCTGTTCAATGGTCATTTCATTGTCTAGTACGTGGGGACCTTTTCATGGCCATGTGAGTGTGGGAGGAAGAGTGTTGAAATTGTTACCATGATTTTTACATCTTTTCCTATCTCTTGCACCTTAAGAATCATTTCCTTGCTTAGAAACAAAGCCGATTTATGGTAATTGGTTCCTGATTTTAATTTTTTATTTCGTCTCATATTAGTCTTTCCTGGTGTTATATTTTTTAAATTTTGAGTTAGTCTAGTCTTTTAGTATTTAATTTGTGTCCACAATTTCATATTATATCTAAATGTACTTTAGCTTTTTGATGTCTCCGCTAGATATAATGTGTGTCTCTTTTGACCGCCAAAAACAGGCTCAAACTGCTTTTCCCCATCACAAAAGAAAGAGAAAAAATAATTGAACAACTGACCATTATAAGAGCTTTCTTTAGTTTTCTTAATTATGATTGCATGCAGTGTGTTAATTTCAGTGCCCAATTGGCAAAGAAAGCTAAAAAGAGTAAACTATACAGCATGTTTTTTTCATTGTCCAATGGATGTCTTCCAGGAAATATTGCCCTCTGGAAATGTTGTTGATTACATTACATAGACTACACTCAAGCATTGACAAGAAACAGGATTTAAGCCAAGGATTCCTGATCAACAAGGCAGCGGAGGTTCACACTATGCAACTGTGCAAACTTTTGTGTTCCAGCCATCTATTTTTTAAACCTACTTATCCAGAAATTGGTTGCAGGGAAGCTGGAGCCCATCTCAAAAAAGTGAGAACAAGCCCTGGATTGGGATCCAGTCCATTGCAGGTTGAATACACACACAGACACAGACAATGAGAATCAGTTTAGCATCACTAATGCAATGCACCTTACCTGCATGTCTTGAGATTGTGGGAGGAAACACATGTGGGCACTGGGAGACCATGCAAACTCCACACAGAAACCACCCAGTACACAAATCCCCGGTCTCCTACTTCTGAAGCAGCAGCACTACCACTGTACCCATGTGCTGCCCTCCTTTGTGCTCTTTATGAAATATTTACTTTCTTTAAAATACTCATCAGAGTTTACCTCTGCAAATGCAAACACTCATGATATTACAAATTCATGCCATGTTATCTGGAAATTCTGTAGTTGGAAAAAACTGCAGGCCAAAGAACTAAATCTGAATGTTTCTGTTATAAGTCATATTTTTTCATTTATGACCAACTATTTCTTGTTAGCAACATGTGCAGGTATCAAAATGTTTTTTAGGGTGGATGTTCTCCTTGCAGAATATAGAACTCAATAAGTCCCCATATCCTGACTGTAATTATCTATCCATCAGTCTGTCTATGTTGTTTGCAGTGTTGCTGTTAGTCATCTTGTCTCAGAGAATTTTTATAGACTTTTTTTTAAGACTAAAACCAGAGCAATTTTGTTTCAGTCAATCTTAATTCCTCTGTTTAATTTTTAGAAGAGACTACTGATCTTTCACTTTCCATCTGGAGCCTTGATGATTGATTTAAATTCTCCTAACAACTCATGAAATGTATCTTCCTTAAAAAACACTGGAGGTCCACTGAGAAGTTTTTCTGTCAGTAAACTTGCTTGATGCACACACCACAGTGTTTAATGTTTGATTAAAACCACTTTCCTCCGTATAACACATTGAAGTGATTTATAATTTAAGGAATATATATCTGCCTGAGTTTTGGTCTGTTTATGTACTTAGCCTTCAGTTCTTAATAAGAGAACTGAAATTCTCACTATTGAAAGTACAAGTTGGGATCTTCAGACCAGGAAGACAGAACCCCAGGTCAATGAAATAGAATTAACCTACTAACCACACATGCATATTTTGTATCAGTCTGGTAAAATAATGCAGTGATCCTCCAACTTCAAGGCGCTCAAAGAAACTGATGTTGGTCCCGGTATTTGCTGATTGATGCTTCTCTGTTTTGGGCTGACAAGCTAGAGTTTATTGTATTCTAAAAATAGAAAATTCCTATTTATTCAAAACATTACAAAACTACATGGTGCAAATGGCCAAACTTTGCACTTCTCCATAAGACTTACACTGTACAATTTAATCACTAATCACATTTTCCAATTTGTATGGGTTACACATTTATATAAATACATGTTTTCATGATGTAACAGTCGAATGTAAAAAAATTTAACAATGGTGAACACTTCCACTTAAACGTCATGTGCTATAGTGCTATGCAGTGCTATAGTTATTATTCTCCGTCTAAATATTGGAATTTATGTGGCATGGTAACAGTCTTGCCACCAGGGGGGCAAGCCAGCCCAACTTGGTACCGGGTCCCAAGCCTGCATCATTTTGAGTGGGTTAGTGTCAGGAAAGGCATCCAGCCAAAACCTTAATGATGAAGTCAATGCAATCAGCTTTGTAAAATGCTGTGACGTACCCCGTAGTTGATGCACAAGGGCTTCGCTTGATTCCGGTGGAAAGTGAGCAAGGGGAAGACAGGGGGGGCGGCACAGTGGCGCAGTGGGTAGCACTGCTGCCTTGCAGTTGGGAGATCTGGGGACCTGGGTTCGATTCCCGGGTCCTCCCTGCATGGAGTTTGCATGTTCTCCCCGTGTCTGCGTGGGTTTCCTCCGGGCGCTCCGGTTTCCTCCCACAGTCCAAAGACATGCAGGTTAGGTGGATTGGCGATTCTAAATTGGCTCTAGTGTGTGCTTGGTGTGTGGGTGTGTTTGTGTGTGTCCTGCAGTGGGTTGGCACTCTGCCCGGGATTGGTCCCTGCCTTGTGCCCTGTGTTGGCTGGGATTTGCTCCAGCAGACCCCCGTGACCCTGTGTTTGGATTCAGCGGGTTGAAAAATGGATGGATGGATGGAAGACAGGGGAGGGGAAAGAAAAGTGTAAGTTAAAGGTAAGAGTGGGGACACTGAATGTTGAGACAATGACTGGGAAAGAAATAGAGTTGACAGATTTGATGTAAAGAAGGAAAGTGAGAATGTTGTGTGTGCAGGACACTAAATAGAAGGGGATTAAGTCAAGAGAATTGAGAAGAGGTTTTAAGTTGTTGAACAGTGAAGTATATGAACAAGGGAGAAATGGTGTAGGTATAGTAGTATGCAAAGAACTCAAAGATAGTCTTGCTAGTGTGAACAGGAGGAGTGACAGGGTGATGAGTGCCAAGCTGGGCCTTAGTGAGACTGTAGTTAATATCATTTGTGCATATGCTCCTCAAGTGGGCTATGATAAAGAGGAGAAGGCCATTTTATGTGCTGAAATGGATGAAGACCTTAGTACAGTCCAACGGGGAGAAAATGTGATTATTGGTGGTAATCTAAATGGACAATGGAAAATCTAAATGTGGGAAAGAATTGAGAGATGATAGAGAGGGTACATGAAGGGAAGGGAGTAGGGATGAAAAATGGGGAAGGGTAGAGGATAGTATATTTTGCCATACCATCTGATTTGGTAATAACACATTTTTTGAAAAGAAACTAAATCAGCTTGTGACTAATGGTAGTGGAGGAAGGGGAAGCTGAATAGACTTTCTAATGTGTAGAAGGTCTCATTTAAAAGAGATAAAGAAGTGTATGAGAGAGAAAGGAGTACCAGAGAAGTATGTGAGGATTGTCCAGGATTTGTATGAAGGAGTGAGGACTCAGGTTAAAAGCAGTTTGGGGGTAAAAGACATAGTGTAGGTCTTCACCAGATATCTTCTTTAAGTCCTTACCTCTTGGATCTGGTTATAGATGTGTTGAGTCATGGGATTAAAGCTCAATCCCCCTGGTACATGCTTTTTGCTGATGACATTGTGCTGTGTAGCACTAGAAAAGAGGAAGTTGGAAGAATGGAGAAGCCCTCTGGAAGATAGAGGGTTGAAGATAACTAGGAAGAACACAAAATATTTGAATTTTAATAATCAGGATTCAGAAGTTAGCCTGAACAAGTGTGGATACATTTAAATATATAGGATCAGTGGTAGCCCGAGATAGAAAATTTGATGCAGAAATAACCCATAGAGTGCAGTGTGGATGAAACAATATGAAGAATGTATCAGGAGTATTGAGTGATCAAAGAATTAAGGCGAATGTTAAAAGTAAGGTTGTTAAGACAGTGGTAAGACCAGCAATGACATATGTAGCTGAGACATGGGCAATTAAGGGAATGCAGGAAAAGAAGTTAGATGTGACAGAAATGAGAATGTTGAGATGGGTGTGTGGAGTTACAAAAGAGAACAAAATAAGAAATGAGACAATCAGAGGTACAATAAAAATGGAAGTGGTATCTAAGAAAGTACAGGAAAGTAGATTGAAGTGGACATGTGATGAGCAGAGACAATAAATATGTGGGCAAAGAGTGATGGGAATGGAAGTACAGGGGAAGAGAAAGCAAGTTAGGCCAAAGCAGAGTTGGATGGATAAAGAAAAAAAGATGTGAAGTACAATGGTTTGACTAGTGAGGAGCTGCAAGACAAAGCTGTTTGGAGAAAGTTGATCAAGCACATTGATCCCACATACAAGTAAGAAGAGATGAAGAGGAAGAAAATATGGCATAGTAATATAGTGAGTAGCACTGCCACTTCACAAATCCAGCATCCTCAAATCAAATCCCACATCTGGCCATCTGTATAGAGTTTGTACTTTCTCCCCATGATTACATTTCCAAAGGCATGCTGGTTAGGAGAACTGTGCTGTGCCAGGAAAGGCCTCAACCCTGTGCAACACTGCATTTGACTTATCAGATTTCAGAATAATGTGGTGCAAGTTAGTTATATGACATAAAATGTTGAATAAATTACACTTTGGTACTGTGAAAAGCTTAAATATCTCATAAGGGTTGATTTTACATTTTTCAATTTATATGCATATGTACAGTGGAAAACTGTGAGATTTTACACTAACTGTGTTGATTTTACACTAATTAATTTGCTGTGTAAACCTCTTTACACTTGTTTTGTTTGACTGTTTTTAGCTTGAATACGATAGCAGCTAAGAAGGATGATACTGTAAAATGAATATGCAAAGATACATTTTATTAATGAGATATTAACAATTTACATGTTTTTTTCTTTTAAATAGTCATCACCCAATTTGATTTTCTAGTATTCATATATTTATATAGTATATATTTCTGTAATGTTTAAGGCTCTCTGCATTTCCTAATAAAACTAATGTGTGTTTGTAATAAAAAGTCTTAGTCTTGCTTGAAATTTTTATCACGGGCTGTCTCATAAAAGACCCAATATTCATTGCAGTTTTCTTAGAAGGAACAGCACAAACAGTTACAGCCTCAAGAGAATAAGCAATTTTCTTGTAACGACACAGTAAAAAGTATTCTGACTGACAGTTTTTAACTAGTACAGATTGACTGCCCAAGAGTTTGGTGTCTTTCAAGTATATTGACAAATTAAAAACAATAATTTAGTGCACCGGCTTAAATAATGAATTCTGTATTTTAAAAGAGAGAATGTCTGTCTTTCCAAAACAGGAGGCAATTTCAGATGTTTAGCAAAGTATAAAAGTACAATTAGCAGCCATGGCTATAAAAGAAAATCATCCTTGTAATTATGGCTCATTTTCAAAGCCAGCCATTTTCATCAGGATGTAGGCAAATGCAATTTGTTTAGGGGGGTCTAGAGGGGGATCTCCGGTTGAGATGTACTGTATCTTGTGTACTAGTTTGCCCCTGAATATTAAATCTTCCCAAATGCTTTAACTGTTTCTATATCTTAAATTTACTTGAGGATACAAACTTACAGATGAACTTAAAGTATTAACTGCTCCTTAATTATTGGATTTATCTATTTTTGGGTTGCTGGAAATATTGGAAGCATTCTCAGTCAGATTTTATAAAAGGTTTTAGAGTGGATAAAGTTCATGCAAATTCCAGGTTTGTTTAGTTTTACACGACAGATAAACACATATTTTTAGCACAGTGTTTCAAGGTACCACCAACACTTTCTTCACTTCATATTCTATAATAAGCAAGAATTCACAGTATAAAGATTACCAAATCCATTTATCACATTTATCATTATCAAAATAAGTTAATCTCATTTTGGTAGTGTAGGAACAGGTGGAATTGTAGGTGAGCTTATACAATTTATGAAAAGTGATGGAGTTTTGTTATTCATTTAATTATTCCCTTTAGTCTTGGTCAAGCTATTGCTTCATGAAAATTTGTGTAAGTATTTATATTGCTGTTCTCTGTTGATTGAAGCTTATGCTGCTTAATTAAGCTAGTTCAACCATTTTAAGAAACAGAACGGTACTACTTATTGGTAAACTGAGGAATTAAAAAATAACATGACATTTATTAGCCCCTTTGAAGCCAGGGACACAAAGAGCCAGAGCCTGTTCCAAAAGCATTGGGCATAAAGCAGGGAACATCCATTGTCAGAACATCAGTCCATCGTAGGGCCCACTCACACATACACCTACATTCAGGCTAAGAGACTGAATTGCTGCTTAACCTCACCTGCATATCTTTGGGCATGTGGAAGGAAAACTGATGCACCTAGAGGAATATTCACACTGCCACGGAAAGAATGTGCCAGCACCACAAAGTCAATGCCCAGACATGGGATTTAAATTCAGAACATTGGATCTATAAATCAGCAGGGATATACAAATCACTGCCAATCCACCCTTTTTAAAAACTACATTTTTATAAAAAAAAAAATAATGTAGAATTTTATCATTATAATAAAAATATTTTCCTTGTTTTCCAAACAAAAGAGGTATATAGTCTTTAGTTTCTTTAACAACATTTTAATGGCTCAGAATGATGTACAAGAATTGACTAAATTTTTTTTATGTGTTGTGATTATTAAAGCTGCATTGAAAAAGCTTTGCTGCATCTTGTTACTAACAATTAAAGGTTAAAAGTGAAACTGTCTTAAAAGTGTAAGACAGTTACCAATACATCATGTTTTAGTGTGATGTCTGATGTTCTGTGGATTGACATCTTCATTTTTGATATAGTTACACTGCACAACAATTTTTTTGAAAAGTCTTGCTTCCTGAAAAGTTTTTGATGATTGTGACAGGTACCTACTGGGTATGCACAAATATAGTTTTGGTGTTACTGCATCACGTAGGAACTCTGAGAAATAGACATTTATATGTTTACTGACAATAACGTATTTAGTCACGTTTATGTTTCGCATAAGCTATTAAATGCAACAGAATTAAAAGTGTTTTGCTCCTGATTTTCTTTTGTATTCAATGTCTGGTGCATTACGTTGCAGTGTCCAACAATAGTCAGCAAGCATTGATGGATTCCAGTTACCCTGGTATCGTTTCTCTATCGTAGCAATGTCCTGGTGAAACCTTTCACCGTGTTTCTCACTGACAGCACCCAAATTTGCGGGGAAGAAGTCCAAGTGTGAGTGGAGGAAATGAATCTTGAGTGACATGTTGCACTTCATTGTCTTGCATGCTTTGAGAAGTTTGTCTACCAGCTGAATGTAGTTTGGGGCTCTGTAATTGCCCAGAAAATTGTCAACAACATCTATGAAGGCTTTCCAGGCAATTGTTTCTGGCCCAACTAACAGATCTTCAAACCGCTTGTCACTCATAACATGTCTGATCTGGGGGCCAACAAAAATGCCCTCTTTGATGTTGGCATCAATCATTCTTGGGAACATCTGTCTTAAATAATGAAAACCTTCACCTTCCTTGTTTAGTGCTTTCACGAAATTCTTCATGAGTCCCAGTTTTATGTGAAGAGGAGGCAAAAATATCTTTGCCGGGTCGACAAGCGATTCATTGCCACATTTTTCTGTCCTGGAACTAACTTTTTACAGAGTGGCCAGTTCTGTCGAGAATAGTGCGACTCTTTGGCATGGCTGTTCCATTCACAGATGAAACAACAGTACTTTGTATAGCCGACCTGCAGTCCTAGTAACGAGCAACGACTTTAAGATCTCCAGAGATATTCCAGTTGTACCTGCCATACTGGATGTGCTTCAGCAACAGTTCCATATTCTCATATGTTTCTTTCATGTGTGCTGCATAGCCAACAGGTACTGAAGGATAAACGTTGCCATTGTGTAGCAGAACAGCTTTCAGGCTTAACATTGACGAATCAATAGAAAGAGACGCCACTCTTCCGTGTTGTGATCACAACCCAAGGCCGAGAACAATCCTTCAATATCACAACAGAAACAGAGACTGTCAACTTGCGCAAAACATTTGGTCATATCATGATGTCGGCCTCGAAACACAGACATTTTCATACCTGGTGACAGCAAACACCATTCGTGCAGTCATCAAACCCAGCAGCTCGGCTTTTGCTTTTGACAGACCCAAATCTCTGACCAAATCGTTCAATTCAGACTGTGTTATCAGATGTGGATCGCCTGATGAGCACAGTTCAAAATCCGGGTCAATGTCACTGTCAGTATCCTGCATTGCAGTTTCTTCATCTGGTTCTTCTAAGGTCCAATCCTCTGGTGGTTTCGGAATTGGAAGACTGTCGTCATGTGGCACGGGTCTCATTGCTGAAGGCAGATCAAGATATTCAAATGACTTCGTGTTTTTGGCAGAGAAACCAGACACATTAGTCAAATAGAAGTAACAGTCCATCACATGGTCTTTCTGTTCTCGCCATATCATCGGAACAGCAAATGGCATTGTCTTTCGAGTGCCTCTGAGCCAGGCTCTCAGACTGGCAGCACATGTTGCACAGCAAATGTGAGGCGCCCTTTCCTTGTCTTGATCACCAATTTTGCAGCCGAAATACAGATGATAAGCTTTCTTCACAAGAGCAGTCATCCAACAGATATAGCAGAATGTATCGCGGCTGTTACGATATTGATGAGACATATTACCTGACACCAAAACGTCTATAGCATCAAGCTCCAGATACTATACTTTACTATACTGATACTATACATACACACTGACTATCTATATTAACCAAATGAGCAGGATCAGTGTATGCAAGCCACCTTTATAGCATGCTGAGACAGCGTCAAGCTCGTTCAGACCTGCCCAGGCATGCCCAGAATGTCAACTTCCACAGAACGGCTTCCAACCTGGCCTGGACATGCCCAGGCTACACAGACCGTTGTTGATAAGTCACTTACGGGAGCGAAAATGTTTGGATACAAATATAAAAAAAAATCATGACAAAACTGAAGATTTCACTGAAATGGTACGTGATGTGGGCGGCACGGTGGCGCAGTGGTAGTGCTGCTGCCTCGCAGTTAGGAGACCTGGGTTCGCTTCCCGGGTCCTCCCTGCGTGGAGTTTACATGTTCTCCCCGTGTCTGCGTGGGTTTCCTCCGGGCGCTCTGGTTTCCTCCCACAGTCCAAAGACATGCAGGTTAGGTGGATTGGCGATTCTAAATTGTCCCTAGTGTGTGCTTGGTGTGTGGGTGTGTTTGTGTGTGTCCTGCGGTGGGTTGGCACCCTGCCCGGGATTGGTTCCTGCCTTGTGCCCTGTGTTGGCTGGGATTGGCTCCAGCAGACCCCCGTGACCCTGTGTTTGGATTCAGCGGGTTGGAAAATGGATGGATGGATGGATGGATTGGCGATTCTAAATTGTCCCTAGTGTGTGCTTGGTGTGTGGGTGTGTTTGTGTGTGTCCTGCGGTGGGTTGGCACCCTGCCCGGGATTGGTTCCTGCCTTGTGCCCTGTGTTGGCTGGGATTGGCTCCAGCAGACCCCCGTGACCCTGTATTTGGATTCAGCGGGTTGGAAAATGGATGGATGGATGGATGGATTGGCGATTCTAAATTGTCCCTAGTGTGTGCTTGGTGTGTGGGTGTTTTTGTATGTGTCCCGCGGTGGGTTGGCACCCTGCCCGGAATTGGTTCCTGCCTTGTGCCCTGTGTTGGCTGGGATTGGCTCCAGCAGACCCCCGTGACCCTGAGTTCGGATTCAGCGGGTTGGAAAATGGATGGATGGATGGGTACGTGATGTGATATTCGTGATCAGCACCCAAAAATCTGTAAGAAACACCCAACAGTGTTCAACAAGCAAAACCTTTGTTGTGCAGTGTTACCTGTGATTTCCTATGTTAAATCCAGTGACAGTCAACTTGGAAAAGCTCCACTGGCAAGTGGTTTAATAAAGTCTTGTTACAAGTATTGGTGACTCGAGAACTCATTCCCTTCTGTCTTACACCCAGTTGCTTATTTGCTCAGGCCATCCAGCTCTCCTTCCCAGGAGGCATTTGGCTTACACTTTTAGTTAACTCCAGGTCTTATATTGAGTTTACTATTTAGTTATTCAGCACTCAGTTTTAGCTGGCTTCTCCATTATTTTGATCTCCATCAGTCATGTTATCCTTCTTTGGTGTGGTGATGTCACTGCTATTTCTGAAGGCTGATGTATGAATGTTAATGTTCTGGTACACAAGAAACCAAAGATTTGAGTGGAATACCAACAATAAGATGTTAAAATGTTACTCACTTATAAGCAGTGACCTCTACCATGATGCTCACTGTGCAGGTAAGAATAAAAAAAAAAAGTTATGTAACAGCAATGGTTCATGGCAAATAGCATGTGACATACATAAGTACAGTAATCCCTCCTCGATCACGGGGGTTGTGTTCCAGAACCCCCCGCGAAAGGTGAAAATCCGCGAAGTAGAAACCATATGTTTATATGGTTATTTTTATATTGTCATGCTTGGGTCACAGATTTGCACAGAAACACAGGAGGTTGTAGAGAGACAGGAACTTTATTCAAACACTGCAAACAAACATTTGTTTCTTTTTCAGAAGTTTAAACTGTGCTCCATGACAAGACAGAGATGACAGTTCCGTCTCACAATTAAAAGAATGCAAACATATCTTCCTCTTCAAAGGAGTGCGCGTCAGAAAGAGAGAGAGAGAGAAAAAAGCAAACAATCAAAAATCAATAGGGCTGTTTGGCTTTTAAGTATGCGAAGCACTGCCGGACAAAGCAGCTGCAAGGAAGAGAGCAATGTGAATGAAGTCTTTCAGCATTTTTTAGAGGAGTGTCCGTATCCTCAAGGCCAGTGTGCGAACAGCCCCTCTGCTCACACCCCCTCCGTCAGGAGCAGAGAATGTCAGAGAGAGTGAGAGAGACAGAGAAAAACAAACAATCAAAAATCAATACATGCCGTTCAAGCTTTTAAGTATGCGAAGTACCGTGCGGGAAGCATGTCACTTGACAAAGAAGCTGCACGGAAGGAAGCAATGTGAAGATAATCTTTCAGCATTTTTAGATGAGCGTCCGTATCGTCTAGGGGTGCGAACAGCCCCCCTGCTCACACCCCCTCCATCAGGAGCAGAGAATGTCAGATCAAGAGAGAAAGAAAAGTAAACAATCAAAAATCAATACGTGCTGATTGATCTTTTAAGTATGCAAAGCACCGTGCAGGAAGCATATCGCTTGACAAAGCAGCCACATGTAAGCCCAGCAAGGATGGCAGCAATGTGAAGGTAATCTTTCAGCATTTTTTGAGGAGCGGCCATATCCTCTAGGGGTGCAAACAGCCCCCATGCTCACAATATATTTGAGGAGTTTTATTTAATACGTAATACGCGCTCTGGTTGGATAGCTTCTCAGCCATCTGCCAATAGCATCCCTTGTGTGAAATCAACTGGGCAAACCAACTGAGGAAGCATGTACCAGAAATTAAAAGACCCATTGTCCGCAGAAATCCGCGAACCAGCAAAAAATCCGCGATATATATTTAAATATGCTTACATATAAAATCTGCGATAGAGTGAAGCCACGAAAGTCGAAGCGCAATATAGTGAGGGATTACTGTAGTCATAACAACGGGTTATGTTTTATTTTAAGGAATATAATAGTGTTTTAAAAGGTCTGGTGGATGGCTATGAAACTTGCTTTAGTGCAATAAAAGCCTTCCTACTACTGTCTCTATATCACACTATCAATGGTGCATCAAATTCATCCCCATTCTCTCCTCTCATTTGACTGTTGCTATCTACTGAGACTACTCCTGTACACTAGGAAAAAATGACTACCTGGTCTCTTAGGAAGACTCTGTTTTCTTCTCTTGCCCTCTAAGCAGTACAACACATTGTTAAGAAGTACTAAATAAATAAAAAATAAAAACATTTGGTGTGAGCCACAGTATAAATCCACCTGCCTAAGAATGTGTAGGAGCCACATATTATTTCTAAATTGGAGAAATGTGACCCTTCTACACTTTCAAGAAATAGCCATGAAGCTGCCTTGGAGACATGGCCTTTTAAAGACTATCAAGTATTGCAAGAACACTGGGGGGCTGCTATAAACCCTTTTTTGGTGTGTTCCTACATACAAAGAATGGTTGCTGCTGACCTGAGAAATAAGACCAAGATTTGGCTTATAGCTGCCTCAGTTGGTAGATGTCCTATTGCTTTCTAAAGTTCAGAGAAATAGCTTTTAAAGACTGACTGTTGGGAGGGGGAGAGATTAAGGTTAGGAGAGAGTGGGAGTGAAGAAGGAGAGAAAGGTGAGAAAGTGTAGAACTAAAAAGACAAAGCTGAGTCATTGCTTGTGCTGCCCTTTCTCACTTGTGAAATCTTTTTGTAAGATTAAATTCATTTTCATGTCCATGACTGTCTTGACTGGTCTGGAGGGACAACAAAAATGTTGCCTCTGTTCACAAGAGAAAATTTAAATATTAGTAAAATTATAACAACTTTTCCCAATGTTTTTTTTTTTGGAACCTCACAAGTTTGCTTTTCCTGGAGTGCTTCTGCAGATGGATGTGAGCTTTATATGAATTGCCTCCTGATGGGTACTGTAGAACAGACTACAGTTCCGATTTCTGCTGATATCGTAATTGTCTTTAAATGTCTTCTGATATGTAACATGGGTACTGAACAAGGCTAATCAATAAAAAAAACTAAAACTAAAATAAGTAAAAAGTTATTGACCTGGTTACTCTAATGAAAAAGGTATATAACTGTCCTTGTGCTGTTTTTTTTTTGTTTGTTTGACTTGCAAACAAACTCCAAAGAATTGGACGTTTGCAGTTTATGCACAGAGAGGTCAGAAGCGATTTGCTGTAAACAATTTAACTCCAAATTCGCTTGTAAAACTAAAATATGTGTATTTTATTTTGTTACAAACAATTGTTAATTTCAGACAGATTGCATGGACTTAGTCAGGATTTATGCATTGTGACTACACTCCAGTGATTGTAGTTCACTTTGTGGAACAGTTCATTTACTGAGCCTGACAGCCTAACTTCTCAAGTACGCTGATAAATGACTTCACTTGGAGACAATTACATCTCATCCTGGCAGTTCCTTATACTTCTTTATAGCTCAGAATGGCATTATAAGTGCACTCTTCTTATACAAAAGCAGAAAGCAAAAACAGTTTACTCAGGGCAGCTCATGCTGCAGTCTATGGCATTGACTTTATGTCTCAAGGTTATACACTAGCAACTAAAACTTACTTTATAGATTGTGTTAGACAGTGTGAAAACTTTATTCAGGGTGATGAAGTAATTCTGGTTGGCTTTTTTCCACCCAATAAAACGTCTCATCTGTCATGCAGCCAGTCTGAGAAAACAATATGGGTAATGCCACCTCTGTGAAGTGTTTCCTGAAGGGAAATTGAGCTAGAGTATGTCAAAAGCTATTGAATCTGAAAAAGGCTCAGTATTTGCACTATAAAGTGTTACAGTACCTTTGGAGTAATCCTTGCAGACAATCATAAAGCAAATTGTGGGTATATTATCAAGTCAGTGGAGAATGAGGTGATCCAGTAAATGCATAAGACAGTAATAGAAACATTCAACTGTTTTCTGTACTAGGCTTTTCGAATACAGGGCTACAAGGGCTGGAACCTAACACTGGTGCAAGATGTAGGACAAAGTGGGAATTGCCACATTTTGTGATGCCATTAATGGCATACAATGTCTTCTCCGCTAAAAGAGGAAAGTTGCCAGAGATGCAGAAAGAGAGCTACCCCTCCACTCCACCAGCTTTGTAGAACGATACAGCTTTGAGTGACTGAGTTGTTCCGCAGCTTTAATGTTGGTCAACAGTTGGTTAGCTTGCTTTCTGAATTTTATTTGATAACCAGATGTCACACACGTGTATTTAGGGGGCAACCAAAGGACCTGATGAGCTGCGTGAACCTGCAAGACGGAGGAGAAAGCCAGTGTACTAACCCATCTCTCTGTTCTCTCATAGGAAGGACGAGCCACAAAAGTGTCCAACACCGTAACAGCATCGTCAGTTGCTCGCCTGTACAGATGCACCACTTCTGCATTCCTTAGTCGTGTCTTGTCCCTTCCCAATGACATCACAACCTTCCCAGGATTCCCTGCTGTTCCCAACATCCTTTTCGCCGTCCCCTTCTCCATAAATACGCCATCTTTCCACCTAAAGACTGTCTTGTTTCTATGTTTTTATAGTTGCCTGTAACAAACGTGCCAGACCAATTTCCTGACTCTACAGTATATGGGGAAGGTTCCCCAAACCTTTAACTGTGTTATCGTGTGCTTCTTTTACACAGAACATCATTTAAGTCATCTCTGTTTTACTCAAAGCTGCATATCAGAGGCTAAGTTGACTGTAAGATCACATTACAATTCCAAAAGAGAAACACTCAGGAAACTAGTACAATTAAGAAACTCCAGAAAACCTATGAATGAACTGAGAACATCTATTCTGTGTTATATGTTTATCTGTCTCATCTGTCTTGTATGCCAACCTTTATGTCGAGGTAAAAAACAATCATTTTCTTTTACTCTTCCTTAAAAACAAGATCGATTCAATTATATATTGTAAATCTAATTGACAGGAATTCCATCTACAGAGAAAGATAAAAATAAAGTTGCCAAAAGCAAAACTGCTAATTAATAATTAATGTATATAACATCAATCAATTCATTCCATTTTCCACAAAAGCAGAAACACACCAGGACAACGGAAGAATGGACTGCATGTCAGTCATACAAACACTCACATTGATACTGGTCCAGTTTAGAGTCACCAATCAAAGTCACTTGCTTGTCTTTGGGATATGAGAGAATATTGCACTACCTGCAGAAAACCCAGAGAGACATTTGCAAACACTACCTACTGAATGACCAGGCTTGGTATTGAACCTACGATGTTGTATCTGTAACTCAGCAGAGCTAATCTCTGTGTCACCATGGTACTCTTAATAGAAACATGAGAATTAGAAATGAAATCAAAGGTGCAAGCTTTTAGGTATAAGCAGTCTCATATCATTTATTCTAACATGTTCAGCATTGTATATGCTGTTCTTATGCAAATAGTAGCATCTAAAAGATAGTAAGGTGGAAACAACTCCTACAGGCTTAAGCTAAAGTATATTTAAGAGGGCAGAGGGCAAACAATGTAGGTGGTCAGCCTACATCAGTGCTTTATAAGAAAAAGCACAGTAACTATATTAAAAGCACAAATACTGCAGCCTTAAATATGCATTCTGTTTAGTTTGCATAGTTGATTTCCTTTACTGGCAGCATTGTATTATTGAAAGAAACACAACAATGTAGAGTTGCAGAGGACCAAATATAAAAAACGTTTGTAGATTGTACCCATTATGAAGAAGGGTCAGTTAAATTCAGTCACATTTACTTTCTCTAAACCCACAAAGTCTAAGTTTTTTTTCTCATCCAGTATTTTCCTATCTTCCTTCAAGGTAGAGCGAGTCCTTGAATAGGGAAAGTTTTAAACTCTGTGTCTCACTTAGTACCTTCTGCATGAAATTATTTTTAACTA
Source organism: Erpetoichthys calabaricus (assembly GCF_900747795.2). Lineage (NCBI taxonomy): Eukaryota > Metazoa > Chordata > Cladistia > Polypteriformes > Polypteridae > Erpetoichthys > Erpetoichthys calabaricus. Next base: position 231,548,081 of record NC_041397.2, on the reverse strand, counting down.
AGGAACAACCTCCAAAGCAATGTTGCTTCCAGGATTCAGTGTTGTCCAAGCATTCCTTAACCCAACACATTATTTTGTATATTGTATATTTTGTGAATTTCCCCTTGGGATTAATAAAGTATCTATCTATCTATCTATCTATCTATCTATCTATCTATCTATCTATCTATCTATCTATCTATCTATCTATCTATCTATCTGTCTGTCTGTCTGTCTGTCTGTCTGTCTGTCTGTCTGTCTGTCTGTCTGTCTGTCTGTCTGTCTGTCTCTTGTTTTCAATCAACATTTACATTACATTTACATCATTTAGCAGACGCTCTTATCCAGAGCGACTTACAACAGTGCTTAGTAGTCTACGACTGTTCTTCAGTCTTTATGGCTAGGATTAAATCTACTGTCATTAAACAAGTTACCGCTGACCAAGTTGTATACAAAACCCTGCTAGAAAAAAATAGTAAGTTAGTACAAATTTTTTTTTTTTTTTTTGAAAAAAAGGGTAGAAAAAAAAAAGTATGGGGACTTTAGTCCAAGTGCTGTTGAAAGAAGTGTGTCAATACCCAGGGATGAAAAACTGCCTTTGCCACTGCAACTCAATGCCCCTGTAGCTCCTTTTGGGAATTTGAGATCCCTGTGCCTTCTGCTGCACACATCCTAATAAATCAAAACATTTGGGGCATTGTATAAGCCTGGGGTACTCAATCACGGTCCTGGAGGTCCGCAGTGGCTGCAGGTTTTTGCTCCAACCCAATTGCTTAATAAGAAGCACTTACTGCTCAAGTAACACTTCTGCTTCACTTTAGTTGTCTCGCTCGTTAAGATTTTGAACCCTTATTGCTTATTTTAGTCTTAAACAGCTGAAGTCTTGGTTTTTAATTGCTCCTTATTAGCAGTAACATGCAAATGACAAAAGAGACCAGCATTTCTCCATTTAGCTTGTTACCATTTACACCTCTGTATTTATCGTGCACTAATTGGTTTAATTAAATATTTGGAAAGAAAGTGAAGAGAAAAAAGTGAAGGACTAAGAATCACTCATCCGTTTTAGCGTTCAGATCATTCGGATGATATCCTTAGAAAGAGGAAGAAAATCCAGGATATAAGCATGACCTGACATAGCAGAGTAAAAGCCCTAACGAGCCATGGAATTAAATTATTGGCAGGAATTGCTTTCTAATTAAGCAACCGGGTTAGAACAAAAACCTGCAGCCACTGCGGACCTCCAGGACCGTGATTGAGTACCCCTGGTATAAGCTATAAGACAACCCGATAACAAACACCCAAGAATTCCCATTTTTTGCTACAAATTGTTTATTTGTGCCCACAATGTAGGTGAAATGCAAACTTAATGAAGCCAAATGGTTTGGTACCTTCCTAATGTCTGAAAACACTAAAGGTAAGAAATGTTCTATAGCCTATGTAAAAGAGAAAAAAACATTCTGACCATTTATGATATGTTCAATAAAAAGATTTTTTAAACCATGAAAAAACCTTTAACTTTAGAGGAGCAGACATTACTCAGCTGAACAACTCTAAAAGAGCACTAAGGATTGTATTACCTTCACTCTGCCATTGGACTTTCTGTACATTCATTTTCAAACCCACTTTACCCATTTCAGAATCATGGGATCCAGCATCCCACAGCAACAAGTAGTAACACTTCAGAATGAGTTAGATCATAAGACGACAGTGGAAATCAGTCAAACAAGAAATATCATGGCATGAATAACTGTATGACTGTCTGTTTTGGGACAATAATTCCATTGTTATATTGATAAACAACTTTCCTAATATATTTATTCATTGTTGTTTATCAATGGTAAAGTCTATTGTCCATCTAAACAAGTTGTCAGCAGGACAATTGCGAAACTATATGTTCTCCTTTTCAAAAAACAAACCAGAATGTCTAAGAACATAAGAAATTTGACAAATGAGAGGAGTCCATCGAGTTTGTTTGTTTAGGGTTGGGAGCATGCGATGATAGCACTTTGCCACACCCACCACATGGCGAACCACCTGGATTGGGACCCGAGTGCAGCAGGTGACACCTCAACACCACATTGGAACAGTGTGAGGTTTTTTAAGGTGGCTGGAATGCCAATCCTGCTATCAACCCCCAGGTTTTCCCTGTAAGTTGGGGGACCTGCTTGCATGGCTGCGTGCAGATTAACGTCATACCCAGGATGAAGTTAAGTTAAGGGTCTTACTCAAGGTCCCAACAGAGGAGAGTCACTTCTGGCGTTTACGAGATTCAAACCAGCAATCTTAAGATAGATAAGGTGTCCAAAAATCTCATCCAGATGCTTTTTAAAAGATTATAATGTTTCTGCTTCATCAACATGACTCAGTAGTTTGTTCCAGATTCCCACAACTCTTAGCATAAAGAAATGCAAATTATAAGCCTTCGTTTTGATGAATATTTGTGTGTTTTAAAGACGATTTTAAATTTTACCATTTTGTGATTACTATTGCCAAAATTATTATTAACTTCTGTTTTTATTATTCTTTACATTCAAAATCTACACAGGTGTCAAAATGTGTTTCAGCTTGAAACAAACTACATGAGAAAGAAGGCATTTACTAGGGGCATCGTTTCAGTTTCCTCTTTTGTATTTCTGATATGGGCTTCCCAATCAATGTTTGTAAAGCTAAAATTCTCTGTAATCACTAAATCCTCTTTACTGCACAGTTGTCTTAAATACTATGCTATTGCCCAAAATATCAGTTTGTCAGCCTATATCAAACTCCAATTACCAAATCACTGGATTTCATCCAGAGGCGTAGCTAGGGTTTTCAGCGCCCGGGGACAACTGAAGATTTCGCGCCCCCTCCTGTTTGCCAAAATGCAATGGGGAAGGGAAAGAAAATATTTAAAAATGTATTTAAAATAATAGTATTTTAAGAAAAAAATTTCATATTTTTTATTTTAAATAGTTTTAAATTTTTAAATATTTTAATTTTTTAAAGCACTTTTATGCGTATATTTTCAAGGTTTTGCTAAATTTATAAAGATAGAACGAAGTAAAATAATTAAGACAACAATGGTAGTTCGAAAATATAATTATTCTAAAATATTACTCAAATATCCATCCATCCATTTTCCAACCCGCTGAATCCGAACACAGGGTCACAGGGGTCTGCTGGAGCCAATCCCAGCCAACACAGGGCACAAGGCAGGGAACCAATCCTAGGCAGGGTGCCAACCCACCGCAGGACACACACAAACACACACTAGGGCCAATTTAGAATCGCCAATCCACCTAACCTGCATGTCTTTGGACTGTGGGAGGAAACCCACGCAGACACGGGGAGAACATGCAAACTCCACGCAGGGAGGACCCGGGAAGCGAACCCAGGTCCCCAGGTCTCCCAACTGCGAGGCAGCAGCACTACCCACTGCGCCACCGTGCCGCCCATTACTCAAATATAACATTGCAAAAACTTAAACATTACATTGGATATAATAATATAATAACCTGAAAATGAAGTTAGTATAAAGTAAAAAAATAGTATGATGTATAACGCTTTAAATGTAATTATTATCTTCAAAGAGAAATTTTCCTAGCCTTTGCTGCTGCAAATTTATCGATTAGTTCATCAAAATGTATGCTGTCGGTAACCTCCCGCTCCACATTCAGCAAAGCCAAGGTGGACAATTTTTCCTAGTTTTTGTAAGAAAACATTCGTTTTTCGCATTTAAAAATGATTTTAAAGAAAGTATATAGCAAATTATAAAGCAAAATAATTATATATTTATTAAAACTGCATTACTTACAATTTATTCGTACGAAAATATGATGGGGAAATGTCTAGACTTTTGCAGCCATCTACTAGAATACTTCACCACAGCCCAATTAATTTTCTATCAAACACATAAACACAAATCATTTGGCACACAGAAATGGCGTTTACAACAACTTAGACAATGATACACTAATGCCTCTTGTCAGTCATGCGACCTGTTTAATAACGTCAAAAATGTTTCAGGGTAGGAGTCAAGCATGTTAGAGTAGTGGAGGGGATAAATTATTGTCTGTTGGGTATGTTTTTTATTTAATTTTTAGTGCATTTAAGAATGGAAAACATTTCATTCTAAAATTTCGTAACATCAATTTGGCGCCCCCTGGATCCTGTGCCTGGGGACAGATGACCCCCCTTGCCCCCCTCCCCCCCAGCTACACCACTGATTTCATCCCAACCAGCTTTACCCCAGTAATTCTAATGCGGTCCTTTCTACTGTCTTGATTTTATGAGCCTGAATTTTATTTTTATCTTATATATATATTGTGATGAAAAGACAGGAGAATGAGAAAGGTTTGGGGAATCCACCCTGTATAATGACAGGCAACACAAAAAAGCTACATCAAGTAATCATAAAAGACTGAGTCCCAAACAGACTAACTGAGGAAAAAGGTGCAGGTTTTTATAGTTGTTGTGCAGGATGAGGTGGGAATGTGAGGGGGGATGGCGGGAGTGAGGTCAGTGGGAGGGCATGGTCTGGACAGAAGGGCAGAAGCTAATGTTGATTTACCCAGGTTTCCTTTCTGTGGATATGTAGAAGAGGAAGAAGAGACGTCAGTGCACTTTATTAACCCTTGAGCTGACATCTTACCCTCAGTTAAGCCCTTTGACTGCCTTCCATGTGCACGTTTGTGACAATATACAGTACACCTCCTTCTTTCTTTCCTTGTCTCTCATTCCTGAAGCATGTAGAGCTGCCATTATTCTTCTTCATTACTCTGATTTAGCCATGACTCCATAATTCCTACAATACCATAGTCCCAGGCCAATACTGTTGCTTCTAGTTCATGAATGTCATGACAAGGCGTAAAACCTAAAGCTGTGACATTTTAATTTGCACGGGATTTGTATTTTTTGTAAGTTTCCACTAAATTAAATTCCAGCTTTCTGCACAGCAACTGCCTGAGAAGAGAAGCGCAGCCTAATAAATCATTTTTTGATGCACACTTTTGACTGCACTCATTGGTCAGGGCTTTTGTTGGTACACTTATGGCTCTTGCCTAACAGCTCCAAAGACTTTGATATGAATCACAACCCAGTCACTTTCAGTGGGAAGTTTAAATATTCTCATGTCTGCATGGATTTTCTCTGGGTACTCTGCTTTTCTCACACATAAATACAAAGTTGATTGGTGACTTTAAATTGGCCCCATGTATGCCAGAGTATGTGACAAATGATGAACTGGTATCCCAAAAATTGCAAAATGAACATGCATAGAACCCTTCCTAGAGTCAAATTGTTCTTTGCAAAACAGCCCAGTAAAGTACCATTAAAGGACCAGTATTTCTAAGAGTGCATTTGTGAAATTCAGCCTTTATTTTATCCCACAATCCAAAAAAAAAAAAAACATTTCTGACCAATCTGTTCAGTGATTTAAGCTAATGAATTGCTTTTTGCCATAGATGGGCCTCATATCCACATGCTGTTCAAAATGAATTTTGCACTCATACACTTCTTTGACTCATACAAACAAAGGTACAATGAAGGTGTTGTGGTGAGGGTTTGCCTGCACTTAAAGCTCTGTAATGTGAAGATGAAGCATACAGTGAACATGTGGTAGTACAGCAATATTCCACAGAATAAACTGTTTTGTTTGGTTTTTCTCTGGATATCCTTGGGGGTCCTTTTCAATAGACGAAGACAAATTTAGAGCAGGCAAACTCATTTGCTCCCACTACAGCACATTTGTATATTAAATCCTCCATCACTGGTCCCTCAAAGCCTCTTGAATCCTTTCATTTGCTGTCGTAACAGCACTAGACTTACAAGGCTTATAAAATAACAATTGTGCCATTCCATCTGTTTCTGTAATAACAATATATATGTTTATACCTTCTGGATTCTCTATGCATTTTTAATCTCAAAGCATTAAAAGTTTCATTTCAGCAGAAATTGAACCTGACTTCAGCCTTACTCTCAGAATGTCAATAAAAGTAATGAAAAGGCCAATATGACTCTTGATGGGTTATTCTTATGCACACCATTTGATTCATTTCCTCCTGTGCTTATTTATGCCATTCTTGAACTGGATAGAAATCATGAAATCAATTGCACTGTAAAAATATTACTTTATCATGACCCTGCAGCTTGGATGGATGGTAGCGTAAGCTGTTTGTTAGCTTCTGTTAAAAGACGTTATGGGAAATATTTTTGCTACTTCACAGTGATTCCACAGATCCTATTCGTTGATTTTTTTTTTCCTATTACAAATCTCTGCCTTGCATCATTTAAAGGCATAATGCCTCCATGATGGAACTGTTATCCCTTTTCCAATATGCCTTCCCGAATTTGAAATAAGGAAAATCTATTTTTTTAATACATTGATTCATATGCAGCCAGCTTACCAGGCTTGGCCTGAGATCAAATCTGATCTGAAATGTTTCTCTCTAGATGAATGTAAATAAGTATTACTTTTTTACTACATCAAAAGCTTCCAGGAATAGCTTAATTGCAAATTTCTGTATTGTATGTTAAGCAAGAGTGCTTGAAAACTGTGGGCAATTTAAATGTGTTCTGCTTTATCAAAAATGCCCTGTAAAAATGAATTTGAAACATGAAATAAACAGGCACTAGATATATCCATTAGTGAATGAATAAATGCAAATGTCCTGTTGTTCTAAAACCTTCACTTTGCAGTTTAAAGCATAAATAGTAAATCATGGATTTGTATATGTTTTAGAATACGTTTAAAATAGAAAATTGTATTTAACACTACAGAAGCCAGACCAGTTTACTATTCAGAATTAAAATACGACAGTGCTTTAAGACCTGCACATGGGATCCTGTAATAATCAGGTTGACAAAGAATTATTTAACAAATATATGCATATGATAAGTTTGAAAAAACTGCACTCCTTTACATCTCTCTCTGTGTCCCTAAGCAGCAAGAAGGTTACGGAAAAGAATGAGTAACCAAATATTAGTATTGCAGAGCATCTGCATTCCTTGAATTGTTACTTTTTAGAAGTAATAAACTTTAAAGTTCACAATTATTGTCCATCAGCATGCATTCAGTAATTAATTTTCTTAACATGGAAAAGCCAAGTCTTTTTATCTATAATGTTGAGGTGACGTGAGGTGCTGCTATATTTCTGCATGCATTACTTCATTTTGTTTAGCTACTCGCTAAACTGTATTTCAAAGATGGCTACATCTCCAATTACCTAATACATAAACTAAGTTAGAAAATGGTTATAAACTGAGTAGAAGGCAATATATATATATATAAATATGTAATATGTAAGAACCATAAAAACTTTAGAATATCTCAAACACTTGCAGGTGCTAAGGAGTATTACATTTGTTTTAGACAGAGAAGTATCCAACAATATCTTTGATGAACATGTATGTTTACGGAATTCTTAAAAAAACAAATAAAATGTTATCTAAAATCAGAACGGACTAACTTAAACTTAACCTAGCTTCTTTTTCTTTTGCTTGGCTTTTGTCAATTGAGCCAACACTCAGATTGTGATAACATTATGTGTTGCATTGCTGCCATTGCAGCCATCAATATGGTAAAGTCTATTAAAATATCTAACAAAATGACAGCACCTCTCAAGAAAGATCTTAACAGAATGAGGCTACAATGATATCACTGAAATAATGATAACATTTTCATAACAACCCATTATGATACAGTAAGGTTTCCTGCCCTGGCTAAAGTCAAATTTATTTGTTATTTATTTACATATAAATTTTCATATTATATTATGTATTCTGTTTTGTCTTTTTACTTATGTAGTATCATGATTTGTATTAATTTGGTGTTTATTAATTTTGTTAATTTTTATGTATTTTGCTATTTGCTCCGCTGTCTTTATGTGGATCGCCACTTAATTTGGCAGCTGGCTTTTTGGCCCCAGTAAAATTTCAGCCAAAGCTGAGGAAGACTCAGCAGATTTGGCCTTGTGATTCTGATTCCTGGTTTTTGTTAATTATTCTTTTGTTTTTGAATTCTTGACTTTTGACCCCTGTAATTACTTTTTGCAACTGTTTCTGATTGGTGCTTAGGCAGAACCTAATTTTGCTCTGTAGTTTGCCATTGCCTTGTTTTCTACAGTCCTTTGAAATCATCTTAATAAATCTTTAAAGAACTTTGCTTTGTTTTGTGGGTCTGGGAGTTTATGATTTTCCCTCTTTCCCTTTTTGTGAGTCTTTTTGAACTTTAAAAGTCTAACCCTCTGTCCTGGAGGATAAAATTAATCATTTTTTAAAAACTGCAGACTGCTTCTTTTAAGATTTTAATTTTGCTCAAACAAACTATAAAGGACAAGTTACAATTTGCAAAAGTTATTTACCTTAAAGACAACTTATCTAACTATATCTACATTTCTTTTTTGTTTGTAACCAATAATTTACCAATTTATAACTTTATTGCATCGGTCTTGTTCTCTAAGTAATTTATGGTGCTTTTAGATTAAAATGGTCAGACAATTTGTAACTTAATGGTATAAAACAGAGACAACAAGAGATTGTACAGATATGTATGAGGAACAAGAGGGAAGAGCCATCCATCCTCAAAATAGCTAGCCAATCATTTGTGTGTAGTATTACATTATCATTAATCTCACATGCTTTTTTAAAATATAAATAACGGCCTTTTGGAGGAATCAAAAGCCAGAGATCAACAAAGACAAACACATGTCAGGATGAGAGATACCATTCAATCTGGACATTGGAGAGTACAACTAATTCATCACCCTGATTGCTGGATTAAAAAGCCACCCAGGACAACATCTACCTTTGATATTGCTGCTAATTCTCTGTAAGCTTTTTTTTTTTTGTTCTTTATTTCACTTTATAAAATTTCTTGTATTAGGAATTTGTTAGTTTTCGCCTACCCCTTGGGGTCAGAGCGCAGGGTCAGCCATTGTACAGTGCCCCTGGAGCAATTACAGGTTAAGGGTCTTGCTCAAGGGCCCAGCAGAGTAGGATCTCTTTTGGCAGTGACGGGGATTCGAACCGGCAACCTTCTGAATACCAGCACAGATCCTTAGCCTCAGAGCCACCACTCTGCCCTTTCTAAGACCATATTCCCTACATACATACTATGATATCTATTTATAGTTTGTAATATACTTTATTTTATGGTATTATTCTACTTAATTAAAACCCACATTGCATTTAAATTTTTGTACTTTGTCTTTATATCTAGAGTGACTGAAGTAATAAGCTAAGGAGGTCACCCCAATCATGGAATAGGGCAGTAGAAATAAGACATGGTTGGTTGGTAAATGGCATAGAACCAAAGGGTGTAATCGGCCTTTATGTATCTAGGATATTTTTGGGGACCAAAGTAGCATTTTGGTTTGGGACTGGAGACATTCGTATGTTTTCAGTCTGAAAATAGTGAGTCCCTATTTGGAGTATTAGGGACTGACCAGCAGTGTAGGTATCACTTGTATGTACTTGTGTGGATAGGATCAGTGTGTGTTTGTTAAGTTTAAGGTGTGTTAAGGTGCAAGAATAGACTAATCCAAAAATGAACTTGATGAGTTCCACTTATTCTACAATACTACAGCTCCTTTTTTGGCCTGCACAGGCCAGAAAGCCTGCCTGTTGAGTTTGGGGTCAAGCTGCTTCTAGCGAGGCCTGCTCTTGGAGCCCAAATCAGAATCAGGGTTGGTCTGGCATCCTGTGTGGGATTTTAGAGGCCTGCTTCCCTTTTTTTGAACTTATTAAGTGGCAGATTTAAAATAACAATAGTAATAAATCCAGAAATGAACTAAAACAATATCAGGACATTCTTAAATGAGATTTTGACAAATAACAAAAGAAATAATTAATTAAAAAAGTAAACCTTCATCCTACCAAGGACTGGGCAATTTGGGTTTCAAGAAGACTAAATGAAAGGAACACATATCAAAAAAAGAAACCAGTAAATTTCTTAAAGACTTTAAAGATATAAGGTAAAGCTAAGAAAAATGTAAAAGTTTGGTGATTGTAGAGAATGTAAGTGAAAAGGATAAAACTGTAGAATTTTACCACTTCCATACATATGAAAACCTCAAGGAAAATTAAAGCATATGTAGGGAGTTCAATTCTGACATTAGTTTTTATTTTCTTAAGGGTATTGTTTTTGTCATAATTATCTTGTTTTGTTTATTTAGTTTTTCTGTTGTTGTTTACCCCTAAATATTGATATATCGAAATGTTCTTTCTTAACAGATACCAATTGAGCTAGATGTACCTTCCTGCCAAATTTTGTTTTTTCTTTTGATGAGTGAGTCAGTGAGTTAGTGAATTTTGCATTTTATATACACAGTATATAAATGTATATTATATATATATATATATATATATATATATATATATATATATATATATATATATATATATATATATGTTTACTATATACATTTGAAATAAAAAATCTTTAAACACTTAATGAATTTCCAACTTTTGTTGATGACAGAAGTCAAAAAAGTCATACCAGGTTGTTCAAAGTAATCAGAGTCAATATAATTATGTATCTAATTATTTTCAGCTCCATTTCCTGAATTAAAAGCCTGACTGATCATAATTTGGAAATACTCCAGCAGGTTGCCATACAGACAGGCAAAGTTATTAGAGCTTATGTGGATGATTTGGAAAATCTGTACCACAGGGCAATGCAGATAAAACTAGATTTCTCAATTGATGACAAGAACCCATTACATACAGCACTTATCCTCAGCAAATCAGAGAGCTTAGTTGCTTTTAAACCCTGTACAAATCCTTTTTTTCTCTCCCTAGCGATGTAAAGCTTATTAAAAAAATTCAGCATGAGCAATGGATTTAGGAGTACAAGGTATTTTTGTAATAACTTGGTTCATAGTGATAGGTAAGGCATTTGAGTGTAGCCACCCAAATACATGGGAGTGTGTCCAGCAACAAACTGCAACAAATCCTGTATTGTGCCCAAATCTGTCTGGATGATTATAAATATTGTTTGCATACTTGAATGATCTTCATTTTTTTGTGAAATGGTTTTCTGCATCATTTTTTAAAATGTAAAACTTTGTATATTTATAAATATATATGTGTATGTGTGTATATATATATGCTCAGTAATAAATAATAACAAATCTGCTCATTGGGACTGCTTTTTTTTTGTTTGGTACACTAGTGACTTGGTTTACACCAAATTAATGTATTAATGTTAGTCTCTAGTTTTCCCTTTATTCACTATTATTAATAATGACAACCTCAGAAAAGTAAATAGACATTTTCTATAAAAAATGTGTTGTATATCATTGATTTAGAAATTTAAACAAATTCTACTTATAAAGTCAACTGATAAGGTCTCATTGTGATTAAAGTTTACCACAAGATAAAATGAACTCTTTATTTATCATTTAATCAGTCATTAAAATAGTATTCTTATAAACGTGGCCCAGAAAACGAATGTGCTGTTTGATTTGAGTGTATCTTGCCAAGGAATATTTGTTTAACAGGCTAGGTTCAGGTTACTAAAATTTAAATAGGGAAGCAAAATTCAGAGTCAAGTAGTAAACCTAAAGATCAAAAAATTCAATAAATAAACAGATAAATGACCACCTTTCTATGACATGAGTTTACTAAATGTAGAATTATTGTTATTTTATTCCTTGATATAGCATTAACTATATAATAAGGTGTTTGTAGTCTGGTAGTTTAACTGGATTATGAGCTGATTTATATATTGATATTCATGCATGCATTTTATGTGAACTATATGAATATATTTGTTTCTTGGTAAACGTTACTAAAGAAACATTGAAATTCAAAACTGCTTTTTTTATTGACTTTATCTTTGCAAACTTATAATTCGTTTCTTTTAAATCCATTGTTTGTGCTAGTTGGACAAAAATCACATATAAACCACACAAGGACTGATATATCATATGATATAAAAATCTTTCATTTTCACAAATTTTACAAATTATCCATGTTTATATTAATAAAGAATAATAATTATTGTCATAATATTAACCAGACAAACTATACATAATATTAAATATGCAAGAAATGCCACAGTTGCGAAATGTAAGTATACTAATTTAACAATAAGAAAGAAATCCAGCCAGAGTATTTTTGTTTCTCATATTGTCAGAATTCATAATAGGCACATAAACAATTCATCTAAAACTACTTGTATTGGCATTGCCCTGTACTTGCAAAATAAAGATCTAAATAGAAAGAAACATACTGTATATTTATGTATCAAAAATCTCCATCAACTCAATGTCAAAATAAAAACGGAAAATACGATAAAGAAAAAATGTGCAGAAAAGGAAAGAGTGCTGAAATAAAAATAAAACAGCAAACCTGTATCTGACAAAAGTAAAGGAACAAGTACTTTCTGCATAAAGAGAAGCTGAAAACAGTGCATCCTGGAATTTGCATGTCCACCTGTAAAGGGCTTGTGTAGGTCATCAGATGTTAATACCAAGCACTGCTAGTACGTAAAAATAATATAAAACAATATAATAGTGTTAATGTTATGAACTGGAGTTTTGTTACACGCAAAATAAGGTGAGACACCCAAAGAACTTCACTAGCCTGGTCTCTTTAGTCTGCTTAGAAACAGTCTCACCCCAGCAGACTTTATCCTAGTTTATAAGCCTGCCTCAGGCCTTGCAGGCCCAAAACAGATTTTGGCCCTAAAAATAATCTTAAAGGATATATTTGGTATTTTTCAAGTCCAAGTTATTTCTTCACAAACAGCTGTCTTGTCTTGAAAAATTGATATATTGGTAAGTTTTTAAGCTTTTCTTCCATGCCCCATAGGCAACAATGTAAAGTGCCAGTACAGGCAAGATATTTTTTTAAATGTACTCTTTTGGAACCCACCAGCCCCCCAAAAGGGATGACATGCCGAAGCATGATTGCTGCGTCTGTGCAGGGTTCTCTGACCGTTCTCAGCGCAGCAGCATAGTGTTGTGGAAACGAATACGAGCCAATTGAGGTTGCGCTATAAGCACCTGGTACAAAGTTTTGTTCCTCAGAAAATTACTAATCATTGTGCAATTGCTTTTTGTTCACTATTTAAATGGCGCATCACAAAGATATTTGTGGGTGGAATTTGCCTCAGATGAGGCCCAGAAACCATTTTCCAAAGAGAAGCCTGACCCTATGAGGGAAACTAACACTTTAGCTGCCTCATTACAAAAAGACTAGTGTGCCAAACAAAGTGGGTAATACCGGTCTGCCTAAAAAACACAAAAATCTAAATGAAAATCAATCATTAATTCATTTTCCACAGCCACACGTGCTAGCTCATAATGGCACATTTCCAGGCCATGTAACAGGTATAATCCTCTCAGCAAGCCCTGGGTCTTCCCTGAGGTCTCTTCCCAGCTGGTCATGCACACAAAACCTCCATATACAGTCTTCTGACAGGCATCCGTATCAGATGCATGAACCATCTCAAATGGCTCCTCTCAATGCATAGGGTCAGCGGCTGTACTCTGAACCTTTCCCAAATGTCTGTGCTTCTCACCTTATCTTCAAGGGAGAGCCCAGCCACCCTGCAGAGAAAGCTCATTTCAGCCACTTGTACCTGCGATCTAATTTTTTTTGGTCTTTACCTAAACCTTATGACCATAGGTGGTGGTAGGGATGTAGAATGACTGGTAAATTGAGAATTTTGCCTTCTGGCTCAGCTCTTTCTACACCATTATGGATTGGTATAGCGACCGAATAATTGCACTTGCCATCCCTATCTGTCTGTCGATCTCGCAATCCCTTCCTCAAGAACAAGACTCTAAGGCATTCCTCCACTTTAGGCAGTAACTCACCTCTCACTTGGAGAGGACAGTCCATCTTTTTTCTGCTTAGCACCATGGCCTCAGATTTACAGGTGCTGATCCTCATCCTGAAATGGACCCTCACACTGAGCTGTGCATTGTGTCCTATCCTACTTGTGATTTTCATGGACAGGATATCAAGGCAGAGCCAGGGAGGGAAGGAGGTCCAGTTTGATGGCCTTAGAATTACTTAACAGATTTTTACAGATGATGTGGTCCTTTTAGTTTCATCGGGCTATGATCTCCAGCACACATTGGGATAGTTTGCAACCGAGTGTGAAGCGGCAGGGATGAGGATCAAAAAATCAGACAACTGCAAACTGAAAGCTCAAAATCCTTGTTAGATTTTTCGCTAACAAAATTATTGATTTTATTTGAAGTCTTCTCAGTTAATTTTAAAGTTAGAACATCTCACTGAGGGTGCTGTCACCTTTTATATCATAGCTGCCATGATGTTACAGGTTATATAGTACAAGTATCAAGTGCCTAGGAACTGCAGCAGATCTTAGTGACAAGAAGCATAACATAACCATGTCCATAAAAACTGCCAGAAAAAGCGGTAGAGCCCATAGAGAAAGAATGGCACACAATTGTGACGTTTTGACATCAACAAAAAAATAAATTAAAAAATCAACCATGGAAATAATAGTTAGCTACGCACAAAAATTAAAAAATCTAAATGAAGCATACATTGTTCTAAGGGAGTCTTAAGAAAACTGTTAAACAGTTAAACATCAGGATTCTATAAAAAGAACAGTATTTTTTTCTCACATAAAGCACAAGCTGTGATGTAGAAGAAACACTTAGATTTTTACAGGGTGTATTTTCTTAGGAATAATCAATGAATTTTCATTTAATCAACAGTATGCTATAGGCCAGGGTCCCCAACCCCCGGTAGTGGGCCGCGGCCGTCTGACTGCCGGGACGCGAGAGAACCGCCGGCAACGGAGACTCACTTAGTGAAGGGCTACAGCAAAATGACTGCCCCCTTCACTGAGGACACTTTTCAGAATGCTAGGTCGGCGGGACTTTGCAGCGGCGCAGAGAGTGGAGAGAGACCGAGGTGAGAGAGTATTACAACAAAGTATTTTTATGGTCCCGACAGTTTCCCCATATGACACGAGTCTATAGAAATCTTGTTACTACGAAGTACATTCAGCAGATACTTTCATTACAACAAAGTGACCTTGAAATGCTTGAATGACTCATCCAAAGAGCAGTTAGTTCTGTGGCCGCAGCTCAGTTGTGCACAACGATCCCCAAACAGAAACATTGTAAAAAAAATTTCTTTCTTCGAAATTTCCTCGTACTGTTTTTGTTTTCTGTGGTTTTCAGTGATACCTTTTGCTTATTGTTCATCAACATTTGAAAAACATCCATTGGAATTTAACTCATTGTCACCCTCCTATAGAAACAGCAGAGACGAAAAAACAATAACAGTGTTAAAGTTTGTGATGTGCAATCTGTTGGAATGACAAATGCAATGCATATGTCTTTATTATATGCAAAAAAAGAAGAAAAATCTCGGGTTGCAAACGTATGTGAACTGCTGCATTTGAAGACAGTTTTTATGTGATTTAGTGATGCTCGTTCAAGAAACATACCTATTAATGTGGCACTCATTCAAGAAAATGTGAGGTTTCTAAACTGTCTTGGGACCTCCGTCAATGGGACAACACACCGAAGAGCGTCCCAAAGTGCGATCACCACGTCTGTTTAAGACTGTTTATCTGTTGCCGGGGCAACAGCAGGCTCACAGCTCTGCTGCATCTCTCCGCCAAAGCAAACAGAAAAGATCTTGATGGGTGATGCAAGGAACATTATAAATGCAGTGAACAGGATTACTTGGCCACTAACCTGGCCACAACCCTGCCTGATGCTGTGTCTGTTTATAGGAGAGTGGCAGATCTCGCTACAATAAATAACCATGCTGTTCCTGTTTCAAGCTGAATAAAGCTGGTTTTGCTAAAGTACTGAGACTCAGCCTCGTGTTTTTGGGTGTAAAACAGGGACTTATAGCGCAACCACAATCTTTTAGGATTCGCTTCTGTGGCACTTCACTGCAGCGCTGTGAGCCTGCTGTTGCCCTGCCCCGGCAACGAACAAACAATTTTACACAGACGTGGCAATCACACTTCAGGACGCACTTCAGCATGACGTTCCCGTTAGGTTGGGGGGGGGGGGGGGGGGGATCCCAAAAGAATTCAGAAACCTCACAATATGAACAGGCATACAGGCACTATTTGGCACCCCACCTTTACCCACTCTGCAGACTCAGTATCCAGCCAGGCTCAAGGAGTGCTGGAGGAGCCTGAGGAGGAAAATCTGAGGCAGCGGTGAAGCAGCAGCATGTGGGGCAGAGGCAGAAGATACCCGTTGTTCAAGTTGGCAGATAAAGTGGCAGCATTCAAAGCCATATGTGGCAGCATTCAAAGCCAAACTTGATTTATGGGGCAGATGAGTGAACAGTAGGATTTTTGATATGTTTCAAACGTTAGCAGAGGTTGTTAAAGATACCAAGCCAGGGCCTTCTTTCTCCCAGCTGGTGTACAGGGTGCGCAGAAAGTCCGTATACCCCTATCTTTGGGAGGATTTTGAAAGCTAAAGGTTACCTCTTAGGAATCCAAAACATCTGTATGGGTCCCTCCATGATCTCTGCATAGCCGAACGCGCAGCCAGGTTCTCTTGCTCATGTTCTGCAACTTTTGCTGGGTGACTTTCTGGAACTCTGCGCAAACCGCATGTTTCAGTTCATCGTTCGATGAATAACGGCGCTTCTGCACGTCTTCTTTGATGAACCCCCAGAGTGCATTATCTGGAGTTGTGAGATCAAGGCTTCTTGGAGGCCACGTAAGAGGAGCGGGATTGTTGTTTGATCCTCGACTGATCCAACAATTCCCAAAAACATTGTTGAGGCGATCACACACGGTGATTGCGAAATGGGCAGGTGCCCCATCTTGTTGAAACCAAACACTGTCAAGGACGCCCTGGTTTCTCAGTTGCGGGATGAGCCAGCCATTCAGCATTTCCAGATAACTGATTTGGTTAACAGAACCATCAAAAAAATAATGGCCAAACAAATGCTGTGCTGTCATTCTGGCCCAGATCATCATGTGTGGTGGGCTATGCTCAATTTCTTCAAAGAAATGTGGATTTTCTTTTCCCCAGAAAAACAAGTTTTGATTGCAGGAGCTGCGATAAATCGCGCACTCGTCAGAGAACATAACCTTTTCCTTCTCAGCACTTGTTGGAAATTGGTGCAGCATCAGATCACAAGCTTCCTGATGTCTGTCCAAGTCGGCATCTGATAACTCGTTAACGGGCAATGGACGCCAACATTTCATTTGCAAGTCCTGTTTGATGTGTTTTCGCATTGTTGATTCAGCTATTCCCAACTCAGCAGCACGTTTACGAGTGGATTTCATTGGGGATCGTTGGACAGACTCTGCCACATCTGCACACGTTTCATGCCTTGTGGATGGTCTTCCACTTCGCAGTGCATCTCGGACGCTGCCCATTGCAAAAGCCTTCTTCTCCCACTGCAACAACATCCTCTTTGTCGGCGATGCCTTCCCAAAATGCACAACAAAGTCATCCATGACAATTTTGCTCGATTTCCCAGTAATAGGCCACTCATGAACCCACACAGTGGCCACCAAACGCTCCTCGATCGTGAAAACACTTGTGTCACCCATCGCTTCGTCTTGAACAACCACCGCATTGTTGCGATTTCTTGAGCGGCGCAGGTGGCAGCACCAGACGGGATGTCGGAAACACACCTCGAAATACCGGGAAGACTTGGGCTGATGTCCACAGGAACCAAATTGTCATGGTTATTCCTGTAAATGCTCCTAAAGATAGGGGTATGCGGACTTTGTGCGCACCCTGTATGATCACCTATCTCAGCTTTCAATAGAGTTTGAGCATTATTCCCAACCACAAAAGACTCCCGAAACGGGAAGGAATGGATCCATGACCCATTTGTGAATAAGCCAGGTGAATCAACCTTGTCTGTGCTTGAAGAGGATCAACTGCTTGAGGTTGCAAATGATGGTGGCCTTAAAAGTATGTCTGAGACAACTTCAAATCTCCATACGTTTTGGATCAAAGTCAAGGCGGTATATCCTGAGGTTGCCATAAAAGCACTGAAAAGTCTGCTTTCATTTACAACATCCTATCTTTGTGAGGCAGCGTTTTCTGCAGTGACAGCAACCAAAACGCGATTACGGAGTAGACTGAACATAAGCAACACACTTTGTGTGTCACTGTCTTCACCCCCAGATGAGATCGTCTGGTTGCAGGAAAACAAGCTCAGGGCTCCCACTGTTTCTGCATTATGGTAAGTTGTATAATTTTTATTACAATATTATAACTTAATAATAATAGAAATGTAATGTAAATTGTGTATAAAACTGCCCTACAAACCCACCACAAATCCTCCATCCCCTTACCGCACCGGTAACAGGAAAAATTAGCTTCTAGTGAAGCGGTCCTTGGTGTCTAAAAGGTTGGGGACCACTGATAGGCTCTAGGCATGAAATTAGTACAGCATACTCATCAGGTAGTTGATGGGTGTTAATTTTCTTACTATGAATAAAGATAAAATATGACTATTCAGAAAGAATTCTTTTTTGGAATACAACACCTCAACTCAAAACCCAAAGCAAAGCCGACATGTTCATAATTCAGTTTCCACAAAGCTTATGATGTATTTTTTTTCTTTTTAAATACTATTGCTATTGACAGCATTTTAAATATCTGTTGGTGTGTATTCTTGGAAGGACAGACTTTTAAAATCATTCTGTAAATGACTATAGCACTTCTTTTAAAAAAGAATATTAACTAGCATAGAAAAGAATATTAGAAAAAAGAATATTAACCTCAGTTCAAAACATCACAATAAAATACTGTAACTTGTTCTGTCATCCGGCTTCATTTTAATTAAAATAACTGATACTTAATATTCCCTGTAAATTTGTTACTTAATCATTCACATGAAGCTGTTTTTGATTAAATATTTTTGCTTTGTTCTTAAGAATAATACAGTATATAGACTTTGAAGTAAAGAGATATTCAAGAGAAGCCAAAACATTGTTAATTGTTCTAGGCATATACAGTATATTGTAAGTCATTTCTTTACGGCTAATGCGATTTGTTCAGCTGCTCCAGTTTTCCTGGTGTATGTTAATTTACTTTTGCGACTATAAATGACCCCATTATGATTTTTAGCCTAGGTTAATGTATATAATTATTCCAATTTTGACTCCAGGTATGCTCTACACCACTGTATATTGAAGTAAGCGCCCAAGTCGATAATGTGGCCAGTAGACCTGGGACAGCAAATATCATGGAAAATATTCAGTAAATAAAGAAATATACTGTGCTTTTCTTGGAAATGATTTCAAAATTTACATCTTTATGACAACTAGGGGGCTTCGCCCCCTGCTCGCTTCGCTCACCAACCCCCGTATTTGGTTTTCCAGATACACACTTTTAAGATTGTTTTTTAATTAGTTTCACTTTTATTTCAGAACTTCCGTAAAAACAATATTTGTAATCTCGCGAGTCCCAATATGCTGAATCTTTTTAATGAGGTCAGGATAGGTTTCTCTGTTTGGAATTTCAGCATAGACAAAACGATCTACATCATCAGCATTTCATATTTTTTTTTTACAAAGTAACAAAGTAAGTAGAGTTCTGCATTGGACTCCTGTCTGTAAAGTCGTGCTATTTTCTTCTCACAGTTCCAAAGGTACATGGGGTTACCAAGGTGATACCCCAGCTTTTGTCTAGGTTTTTGTACAAGGGCTAAACAGAACGTTTTTGACTCCTGGGGTAAATGTAGCTTTTTAAATAGGCAGACAGATAAATATATATACATGAACAAAGTAACCAATAAATGCATGTGCGGTAAACTCCGTTTTTGAAATTCTCAAGATTCTTTATTTGTCACATGCATAGTTATACAGGACAACACGTAGTGAAATGCATCCTGATCCGCTTATCAAAAACTGTGCAAAGTTAGAAGAATATCAGTTAGATTAACAAAAAGTCATAGATTGAAAAATAACAGTATAGTAGAACATAATAAATAAGTAAAATTATGTGAATAAAGTAGAATTAAGTGTTAAGGTGCAATAGTGTAGTAATTATTGTGCAAAACCAAAGTTAGACTGGTGCATAGTTAAACGAGGCAGTTTGTTTGTTTGCGCTACTGCGATCTTTACTTTTTTACATTTTCTAATTTTCCTACTTTCATATCCTTTAACTTTCTCCACATGTGTATAGTGCCGTTTTTTTTTTTTTTTGTTTTTTTTTGAGCCTTTCTAATTTCCCTGGTTTCATAATCTCTAACCTGCTCTGCATGTGTTTAGCACCAACATTTGTAAACATCTCTATGAAGTTCTACTTTGTCTTTTACTCACTGTCATTTAATTCTGAGCCGGATTGGACTTGCTTTCTTTTCAATTCCACTTGTTCCGGGCTGATAATTACTTTCCTTATTTTCTGAATTTGCACCTTGATTATTCTTTTTTGCTCTTTTTTCTGTCCAACGCATTTGAGCCTCTTTTCTCCGTGCTTTTCTTTCTTCTTCGTTTAATCGTCGACGTTTCATTTCTACCCTATTCATTTCATTTCTAACCTATTCATTTCTACCGTATTGACCTTATACACTTTATATGCACTGAGCCCTGGAGCTGTGTGTGCTGCATGACTGCCTTTACACTACTGATTTGTTTTTTTTTTATATTGCTTGTAAGTAGGGTGTGTCTTGCAAGACTCTCGTTCTATGTTCCCGTGAGACGCACCGTGGCAGGTCTCTTTCGTCTCGCGGGTCTTTAAATTATCTTCCGAGAAAGATCACGTATCGTAGACCATCAGAACAGGGGACAGGATTTCTTTTTATAATAGATAGACAATCTTGAAGGAATTGACTCGGTGTACTCTACCAGTTCAATGTAAACAGCTAACTAAATTGCCTCTAATGACCTGTTTGAGGAATTTTAGTCTGGTTTTAGGGCCAATCACAGTACAGAGATAGCACTTGTCACGGTGACTGATGAGCTCTTAATCGCAGCAGATGGTGGTCTTTTAACACCAATGATCTTTTTAGACCTCACTACTGCTTTAGTAGTCTTTTGTTTAGAGTCGAGAATGAGTTAAATATTTCTGGAAAAGCTCTTGCATGGCTTAAATTAGATGTTAAGGACCATCAGCAATTTATTGCTGTTGACAGGTTTAGGTCTAACCCATCGTACTTGTTCCAAGGCGTCCATATATGCTTCCTCTCTGTGCCATTATTAGACGGCACAGTCTATGGTTTCATTATTATGCTGACGATTCACAGAGTTATTTATATACAGGGCTTACGCAAACATTACCTCCTCCTGCATTGGTTGCCTGTTTGGCTGACATCAAATACTGGTTGTCTGAAAACTTTTTCAGACTAAATAGTGATAAAACGGAGGCCTTAATTGTTGCATCTGTATGCACTTTAAAGAAGATAGACAATTCCCCAGTAAAAATCCCTGGCTTTATTACTACCTGTCTGCAAAATTTAAAAATCTTGGCGTTATTCTTGATCCTACAGTCTCCTTTGATCCTCATATTAATAATATTACCAAGGTTGCCTTTTTCCACCTTAAGCAAATTTCAAGGCTGTGTCCCAATATCTTTCAATTCAATTAAATTTTATTGTCATTGTACACTACCTGAGCATTTGTAAAATGAAAAAGTAGTTTTTGCTAAAAGAAAATCAACAAAACAGTGCCTGTTCAGTTACTGTACATTTTATTAGATGTCTGTTTACATATTTAAACTTTTCCTGATTTTGTACTTATCGATTGCTGTTATGTCTGAAACCTGTTTAAGAGAGGAAAATTTAACAATAAGCTTCATTTAATTAAAAAAGACCTGCATTTGAATGCATCCATTGCACATTTATTGTTAATACAAACACATGAATTGGTGCAGTTTATGTTTCATTTTCGCTTTCTTTTTACTTGGAATGTTCAATGTGTCAAAAGAAAGCTGTTACAGTACGATCTAGTTTATGAGAATTGTGGCCACACACTGAGAATGCAGAACCAGAGCAGAGTTGGCCTTTTGGAGTCAGGTTTAGATTAGTAACAGAATGTTCTCTGAAAATTGTCTGTATCTTTTAGCATAGCTTGCATGATATGTAGAGTGCTGTCCCATGAAAGACTGTTAAAGTTCTGTCTATTATTATTTGCCGAATAACTTAATATCTCAAAAAGATAAGCTTCAGCATTTAGATACTGTAATTTCCATTTCTTTTCTATGAGGTGCCATTTTTGCATGATTGCACAAAGATGCAAACATATCCATAGGTGTACATTTACAGGAAGGGCAAACAAGGGTAAGAACTCACATTAGCAACTATAAAAATAAAATTCTCACCGGGCCACTGCATCTTATGAACATATAGTAGTCTTTCCTTCTCATTTTTTTCCTCACACTCTATATTTCCTAATTTGTACACTCATGCATCATAAAAGTGTTATCTTGTGTTTTATAATTGTAAATGTCTCTATGAACTTGACAACCAAAAGTACATTATAGAAAAAAATAAACTATGCTTAATTGAATCTTACAAAATTGCCAATAGCTATAAATTTTTCACTGAAGTGTGCGGCTTTTACCCACTTGAACATCTGTGAGGAACTCATAACTCTGTGTACTCACATTACCAAGTACTTGAGAAATGAAATTACTTGGCAGCAAAATCTGAAAAGTATGTCTTTGAATGACGGACACTGCAGCTGGCCAGGCTATTGGCATCCATTCTTTGCTCGGTCCTGCAAAATATCGATAGAAAAATTTCAAAGGAAATAAAGGCAGACGACTGCAAGTTCACTAACCGTTGTGTTCAAATGTTTGCATGAGAAGTCCATTTATTTAACTCTTTTAGATAAGACTCTGTCTAGTTTTGTGCCTCTGTCAATGGCTCATATCACAGACAAGAAAGACAACTCTCAGTCTTGGCAATTACACTCAGCAGTTCAATTGAGAAAAATGAGGTGTCATGTGAAAGAAGGTTCTGCAGGACCAATGCACAGGCATAAAGGGGAAAGGATCTGGAGGGTGCACCGCAGTGTTCATGCATGTCATTTTTCTTTCCAGCTATGAAGCTAATGAGACAGATAAGGAATGGTAAGCCTGACTCTGACGTTCATACTTTCCTACCTTTCCAACCTTCAGGATATTTAGAAGCTCATTTTTTCCACTCTTAACAGCTAGAGTGAGGACTCAAAGCTAAAGGCAGAAATAGTATTTGGCCTGAAGCACTTTGTTCTTTATTTAACCCCTAGTCTGATAGAATAAAACAGAGAGACTCAGCTGGATCACTAACATTTTTGTCTTAATTTGCTGTTCCGTTTATTTTTTTTAATTTCTGTCAAAAACTGTAAGTGTTCTTCATAGATTAGAATCCAAACCTGTCCATAGAATTGCTAAGTCACATCAAGTTTAGGAAAGATGATGGTTTAAAATGATTTACTTTGGAACACTATTTTAAAGAAAAAAGTTATATATTTTTAAATTAGTTACATTTACATCCATTTGCTTAGCAGGTGCTTTTATCCACAAACTCAACATAATTGTCATTGTGAATTTCCCATTGGGATTAATAAAGTATCTATCTATCTATCTATCTATCTATCTATCTATCTATCTATCTATCTATCTATCTATCTATCTATCTATCTATCTATCTATCTATCTATCTATCTATCTATCTATCTATCTATCTATCTATCTATCTATCTATCTATCTATCTATCTATCTAATTGAGTAAATTTATTTAGACTTGAAAGAATTATAAACTATAAACATATAATTATTTTAAGTATAATTATTACTTACAAAAAATACCCACTTGGTAGTTTCTTCTTATAATCCACTGAAGCAGTTTCCTTGTAGAGTGACTGACTGATGTCTAACAAAGACTCAATCCACTTTCCAATATAACAATGTCCTGGTGGAGCTTCTCACCATGTTCATCAGAGACCACTTCCATTTTCTGAGGAGAAAATGTAAAAATGAGAATGCAGCAGATTTTAATGTCATTATACATCCATGTGCTAGGCAGGAAGAAAGAAATTTATTGTCTAGTTCTACATAGTTTAATGCCTTTCTATTCCCAAGAAAATTAAGGCACATGTCTGTTTTTTTTCCAATAAATGAATCATTTGTACTATTTTCTTACCCGTTACCTGGTCAAGACAATGGATGGATCAACCCGGCCTTGGATATTTCTATGAAAATCATTTAAACAACAACTTTCTGTCTTCTGGCCAATAAAAATGCATCTTTCTAAATATAAATTCCTTGCTGGTTTGATGACATAAGATGAAAGAAAAAGTGCTGATTGAAAGTGAACAGTGTGAAGCAAAAAGTATATTTTTGGTTGTGTCCTCCTCAACTAATGTTAGGAACAAGAAAGACTGCCATTTTTTAGCTCAAAGTATACTTTAAATAACATTCTGAGGATGAAAAATTTTTATGCCACAAAACTTTTTTTATAACAACAGTTATATCAATATTGTTTTTACCTGAATTCAATATCATGCAAAAACAGATTCTGGTAAAGAAATTCCTGTTTCAGAAGTGGATTCATCACATCTAAATCTATACACAGTACACTAACTGTTGGCACTACTAATAGTGTTTTTAGTGCTTTATTATTGAGCACAGCTTGGATCCGGGCAGCCGTGGAATGGCAAATTTGATGACAGTAGTCTTTTGTAATCTGTAACACCCAAACTTGTTGGATCATGTGTTTCAAATCTTCCATAGATTTGGATGCATCTCAGCAACGACTTTCTTCATTGTCACCCATGCATTTTTTATTGGATTGAGGTCTGGCAAATTTCCAGGCCATGGATCTAATAACTGATACCCAGCTGATCCGAGCCATGTCTTCACTGTCTTGCTTGTTTGAAAGGGCACCATATCCTGCTGAAAATAAGTTGTGCCATATATTGCCATAAAATGTGGGCGTTTGTCCTTTAGCACCTTCAAATAAATTGGTCCTGTCATTGTAGTGTTTTTTGGCATTATCCATAGGCATGTATGCCCAAATGCTGAAACATCACCACAAACCATAGTTTTTTCACACTGTTTAACAGTCGGCACCACATATTTTGTATTGTACCTATTGCCCTTCTGGTCTCCACACATGCCAAGTGTAATTCTTAAACTGAGTGAAGGTCACTTCATCTGTAAAAAACACTTTTTCCCGATCTTAGACAGTCCACCCAATGTATTTTTTGCAAAACTTGTTGTGATTGGCAATGTTTTTTGTACTTAAAGCTGGTTTTCTTGCAGGACGGCATGATGGTAGTCCCGAATCAAACAGTCTGTGTTGAATTGTCCACTTGCTGTTTGTTTTCAGATGATCTAGTGATCGCAGCCAGCTTGCACTGACTCGTGGTGATGATCTAGTAATCATTGTAATTTTCCCATCATCACGGCTTCTGGACACACGTGGGCAACCACTTCTGGTTCTGGAAGCAAAGGACCCTGTCTCCTGAAACCATTTTGGGGTTGTATGCACCACTCCAAGGGAGATCAGCAGTTTGACAGTAGGAATGTCCTTCATTCTTAAGAGCAGCAACCTGTACATGAACTTTGGAGCTGAGCTCTGCACATGTTTACGGCATGAATGTGCAAAAAAGTAATAATTATAATAATAAAGTAAAAATAATAATAATAAAAATTTCCTTACTATAAAAATACAATGCCAGGATTCCTGATATTTATGTGTCCAAACATCTTTTTAGGGATGCCTCCAGCTTCTATTCCCAAAAAAACTGTTTATCACTGGGGTTTGGTTGTAAGCCATTGCCAATGTTTAATTTTCCACTAAAAACTAGAAATACTAGAAATAATCTTGGCCAGAAAATAAACACATCCATTACTTAAAGCTGTTATTAGTACTACAATGCACATGTGGATCACTTCTTGCAACAATGTACTGACGAAATTAATTCTACAATAGTAATAGTTATATACACATTTGAAAAAACATACATTGCAGTCTACCTGTTTGTTTTTAGTCAGAAATTAATGTAATACTTTTTTGGTAAACAATATTACCAAACAATATTACTTTTTAACAGTAATTGATCAGAGCAACATAATAGAAACTATCCAAAAATAGTCCAAATGAAGTTGACATGTTATGTCATTATGTGACGAAAATCAAAAAGCAGCTGTGTGTTCACAAACATTTGCACCTGACCATACAGTATATGCTTAAAACTTTAGCAAATTTCTACACACTGCAATTAAAGACTTTTAGCACAATATTAAGTTCTGAGGTTCATCACTGAATGATTATTAAACTGTACATAATTATCCTTCCCCTTTTCACATTTTTCAGGCTTGCTTAGTTCTGAGCACATAGCATGAATTGATCCTGAATTGGGCATTAGCCTATTCGAGTTTCTTCAGCCAAATTTCAGATTTATATTCTGAGAAACTTTGATCTTCAGCAAGATGGATAATAAAGTAAAATATGTTATTTAAGATATATCCAGTTTTAGGGTTTGATGACTGTTAGAACATAAGAAGAACATAGGAAATTTGACAAATGAGTAGGAGATCATTCAGTCCATCAAGCTCATTTGTTTATCTAATATCTAAGCTGTCCCAATATTTCATCCAGATACTTCATAAAGGTTGTCAAGGTTTCTGCTTAAACTACACGACTTGGTTCCAGATTCCCACAACTTTGAGTAAAAAAGTGCTTCCTGGCTTTAGTTCTAAATGCACTTCCCCAAAGTTTGGTCCTGATATGTAAAATTAAAGGTTCGAAAGATGTTGTCATATCACTATACATTGCACCGCTTTAGAGATATCCACAATTACTGCTTTAAGGCTACAGTAAGTAGTTGCTGACCTGCTATTACATACTTTCCTTCTGAAGTCTCATGTGTGTGTAATTAACCTCATTTGGATAATAGCACTAAAAAAGTAGTTTAAAAATGGATGTGTGAAATAAAAGTGTTCATTAAAGAGTTAGTTAAGGATATGCCGGTCTCAAAAACAAATTCTAGATAGGAGGCCCGAGTATATCCAACATTCACACATTTACCGTCCTGGGGCCTAATAGGTGTTGAGTGTACTCTTGCTACTTCTATGACAGCATTACAGTAATGGTTCCAATAAGATATTCTTTTAATATGTAAAGATTTTGTTTTTAAGTGTAGGTGTTGATGTCTGTAATCATAGGGACTACCATATCTCAATTAATGTGGAAAGCCAATGTTTTATGCAGAGTTGTTTTTGGCTGACCAGTAATAACCTCACTTGCCCATATTTAGTTTCAGAGGTTGCTTGTGTTTAAGTAGCTGAACTATAGAAATTTAACTCCCTCTGGACTTTGACATTGTGAGGATAATTTGCTATGATGGTAACTAGTGTTTATGCGTAGTTGGAGGGTGGGGGCAAGCCTGGGGCAATTGTTTACACTCTGATTAAGAATAAGTTATAAAAACTAAAAACAAATAAAATACCTGAAACTTGGAGATTTGATAGGGGTCTTCAGCCATCTAGACAAAATCACAGTACTTGCCTACCATGAGCCTTATCACCATTAAATGTTAAATAATATCTCTAGTCTTCATGTGATCTGCAATGGAATGTTGATGGTGTAATGGGAAAACCTTCACCCTATGCTGATCATCTATAGTACTGTTCTGAAAGTGCTTTTACCATTCCATCAGACATTCTTTATTCTTGTTCTTATCCAATGAAACAATACTGTTTTTTACGTTTTCTCTACCACAGCTATTCCTGACATAAGCAAACCAAGCGACTGCTAGGGGCCCTGTGGCTTGAAAAGTGGTATAAATGGTCTGAGGGCCCCAAAATAGATATACTGCTTAGGGCCCCAAAAAGGCTACAAATGGCTCTCGTCTCTTCTCTATCTCTGTCACTACTGGATTACCCCATACATGCTGTTGATTACCTATCATGTCTTACAACAACAATACAAACAAAATTTGAATTTTTAATTCTGTTTCACCTATCCAGTCACAAGAATGAAAGTATATTATGCTGTTTTTACAGTGGGATAGCCTTGTGTGTATAAGACCAGTATAACCACAGGTTTTAGCAATAATGGCTCTAATCAGTGAATGGACAGTGTCCAGAATGCCCTTCAGTGTTAAAAATGCCAAAATGGGTAGGATGACAGGTTTCTCACAGCTTCACAACATATGCAATTCTGTTTCCCCCCCAAGATCTTAAAAAAACATGTAGAGCTCACTAAATCAAAAACAATAATTATCAGATCAGATTATTCTATTCTAATTCAGCCCTGATAATTAAAAAAAGCACTTACGGCCATTAAACAAACTGAATTAATGAAATAGAAAAGTTCATCATGGGGCACCGAATTTGGAATCAGGAATATTTAATACATGTTTACAAAGCCAGATTTACCTAAAAAATTGACTGTGAAGAAAATGTCATTGTTCTATTCAAACAAGTAACCAGATTTTATTAGGAAGGAAACTAAATAATAATGATTTCAGCAATTTTATTCATGTCACTACTGCTAGTGCAGATTCTGCATAAAAAGTGAAGAGTGTTTGTGTACAAATAAAGTACAAGACTTGAAAGTGGTTCATTGTAACAGATTTGATATTCACTTCATTATATGTAGTATAGAAATTTCCATTAATTCTACAGCATCTCAAGTCAGGGATACATGGCAGTGGAAATACAGTTTACTGATAATGCATTTTACATTACATTATATCATATTCTCAACCCATGTAATCCTTAATTCAGTTTAGGTTCAAGTGTATGCTGGCAGCACTGTGCACATGGCAGGAATCCATCCTGGACAGAGTACCAGTCCATTGCAAAGCTCACTCACAAACACCTCCACAAAGTCCAGTACAGGATCATCAATTAGCCTAAGCCTGTATGCCCTTCAGGAAAGAAGAAAAACCACATACACAAACGTAGAACAAGCAACCTCCACACGGACAATGACTGAGCACAGAAGTTAATCCCAGGATGCTGGATCTGTGAGGCAGCAGTGCTGCTAACCACTGTGCTACCACATCATGTATACTCCAAATAAATAACTTTAAAAAATATTTCCATAGCATCTGTAAAGGCAAAGAGCAGCTATAAGTCCTGTTATTTTCTGACCGCAGTCATTGTTGGCATTTCTAATTATAGCACATTCATAAAAATGCCTAAAGTTGTAAAGCAGTGTGACCTAGTGATAAAAGCAGTGGACTTGAAGCCATTAGACTGTCAGTTCAGTCTTTACTACTGACTCAGGCTGTGCTCCTAAGTGAGTCATTTAAACTGTCAGTGGTAAAGTTTTGTAAGCAAGTAAAGGCTCAGTAAATAAATACACATATGCAGGAAGTAACATAACTCAATAACAATCAATGTTTTTTTAATACAGTCATATGAAAAGTTTGGGAACCAAACTTTTTCATTCTTTGGATTTTTGTTTATCATTGGCTGAGCTTTCAAATATATGACATGTCTTATGGAAACAGTAGTATTTCAGCAGTGACATTAAGTTTATTGGATTAACAGAAAATATGCAATATGTATCATAACAAAATTAGACAGGTACATAAATTTGGGCACCCCAACAGAGATATTACATCAATACTTAGTTGAGCCTCCTTTTGCAAATATAACAGCCTCTAGACACCTCCTATAGCCTTTGATGAGTGTCTGGATTCTTGATGGAGGTATTTTTGACCATTCTTCCATACAAAATCTTTCCAGTTCAGTTAAATTTGATGGCTGCCGAGCATGGACAGCCTGCTTCAAATCATCCCATAGATTTTCCATGATAGTCAAGTTGTACTTCTCCCTCTGCATCAATGCCTTTGTAGATTTCAAACTGTGTTTTGGGTCATCTTGTTGGAATATCCGACCCCTGCGTAACTTCAACTTTGTGACTGATGCTTGATCCTGAAGAACTCGTTGATATTGGGTTGAATTCATCCGACCCTTGACTTTAACAAGGGCCCCAGTCCCTGAACTAGCCACACAGCCCCACAGCATGATGGAACCTCCACCAAATTTGAAAGTAGGTAGCAAGTGTTTTTCTTGGAATGCAGTGTTCTTCTTCCGCCATGCAAAGAGCTTTTTGTTATGACCAAATAACTCAATTTTTGTCTCATCAGTCCAAAGCACTTTGTTCCAAAATGAATCTGGCTTGTCTAAATGAGCATTTGCATACAACAAGCGACTGTTTGTGGCGTGAGTGCAGAAAGGGCTTCTTTCTAATCACCCTGCCATAGAGATGTTCTTTGTGCAAATCGCGCTGAATTGTAGAACGATGTACAGATATACCATATGCAGCAAGATGTTCTTGCAGATCTTTGGAGGTGATCTGTGGGTTGTCTGTAACAATTCTCACAATCCTGCTGTGAGAAGAATGAGTCTCCAGACATTATAAACGTTTGGGGCAGCCACCCGTATATTATAGCCCAGCTGCAAAAGTTTGAAATAATTGAACAGAGATATTCACAAGACTGAGTCCAAAATAGAACTGAATACTTGGAGGTAAAATGGAGGTTTTAAGGGCTGGGGAAGGAAATGATGTAATCTATGCCAGAACCGGAAGTGATGTCATCAGAAGTGCCGGGACCTGGCGAGATTTCCCGGGAATGGTCTGCAGGAAACTGAGAGAGACAGTCAGCACACTTTACCACCCGCTGGTCTGGTGTAGTATTACATTTACTCAGGCCCTTTAGCTGTCTCCTACTCGTACATGTGTGACACTGTGCATATGCCACTCCTGTATTTTTCTTGGCCTGCCAGACCTGGGTTTAACAGCAACTGTGCCTGTGGCCTTCCATTTCCTGATTACAGTGATCCCTCGCTATATCGTGCTTCGCCTTTCGCGGCTTCACTCCATCGCGGATTTTATATGTAAGCATATTTAAATATATATCGCGGATTTTTCGCTGCTTCGCGGGTTTCTGCGGACAATGGGTCTTTTAATTTCTGGTACATGCTTCCTCAGTTGGTTTGCCCAGTTTATTTCATACAAGGGACGCTATTGGCAGATGGCTGAGAAGCTACCCAACTTACTTTCTCTCTCTCTCTTGCGCTGACGTAGGGGGGTGTGAGCAGGGGGGCTGTGTGCAGCTGCTTCCTGAAGGACATACTGCACAGTGCTTCGCATACTTAAAAGCTCAAAGGGCACGTATTGATTTTTGACTTTGTTTTTCTGTGGCTCTCTCTCTATCTCTTCTTGCTCCTGACAGAGGGGGTGTGAGCTGCCGCCTTCAACAGCTTTGTACCGGCGGTGCTTCGCATACTTAAAAGCCAAAAAGCCCTATTGATATTTTTTTTGACTGCTTGCTTTGCACTCCTTTGAAAAGGAAGATATGTTTGCATTCTTTTAATTGTGAGACAGAACTGTCATCTCTGTCTTGTCATGGAGCACAGTTTAAACTTTTGAAAAAGAGACAAATGTTTGTTTGCAGTGTTTGAATAACGTTCCTGTCTCTCTACAACCTCCTGTGTTTCTGCGCAAATCTGTGACCCAAGCATGACATTCTAAAAATAACCATATAAACATATGGTTTCTACTTCGCGGATTTTCCTATTTCGCGGGTGGCTCTGGAACGCAACCCCCGCGATGGAGGAGGGATTACTGTACATTCCTTATAGTTGAAACTGACAGTTTAAACCTCTGAGATAGCTTTTTGTAGCCTTCCTCTAAACCATGATAATGAACAATCTTTGTTTTCAGATCTTTTGAGAGTTGTTCTGAGGATCCCATGCTGTCACTCTTCAGAGGTGAATCAAAGGGAAGCACAACTTGCAATTGACCACCTTAAATACCTTTTCTCATGATTGGACACTATGAAGTTCAAGGCTTAATGAGCTAATCCAACCAATTTGGTGTTGCAAATAATCAGTATTGAGCAGTTACATGCATTCAATTAATCAAAATTCACAAATTTTTGCACAGCCAGTTTTTCACATTTGATTTAATTTCTAAATACTGCTTCACTAAAAATCTTTGTTCAGAAAACAACCCAGTACTCAGATGTTCCTAGGAAATGAAAGACATACCACCGTTATCTTTTTTGTTGAAAGTAGAGTAAATTATTATGCAGCCTGAGAGGGGTTCCCAAACTTTTTCATATGAAAAAGTACCTACAATATTGTACCCACAATAACTCTAAAGTAGGCTATTTAAATAATTACCTGTGCTTTTAAAGTTAATATAATGTAATATAATCACATAACTGTCAATGATTTTTTAAATGAACATGTAAATTGCATAACTAAAAAATTGCCAAATATCTTCTTACTTGGCAAGATTTAAGCTTATAAATCTAACATCTGGTATTGTTATTATGGTTTTAAATTGGCTTATAAAAACAGCATCTACTAGTACTAACATTTAAATTTTAATCGAAATACAAAATATTTTTCCAAAAAAAGCATAGTATTGTGTGCATATTATAAAAGAAATGTTGTCTTTGGCAGCACATCAAACAAAATTCAGAAGGTGAGGCATAAAAAAAGACATTTACTAATTTCTGTAGACTTTACATGATATGTATTAAAAGTAGGGCCTCTAGCCTTTACTTGGATCATCTCAGGCTCACTATTAGTTCACTTTGTACTCTAAACATCTTGGAATGTAAATGGTTCTATGACGACACACCATTGAAACTAAGGTATACAAAAGTGACCATACTGACGCTCATCTATGTTTGCTCTTTCTTTTTTATATATATCTTCTTCTTATTCTTTCAGCTGCTCCCATTAGGAGTTACCACAGCAGATCATCTTTTTCCATATCTTCAAGTCCTCTGCATCTTGCCCCGTTACACCCACCACCTGCATGTCCTCTATCACTACATCCTGTGACAGTTTAAGGTCTCCGTGACCCCTTGAACCCTCAGACCAGACGTCAGACACCAGATAAAAGTCCAAATATTAATATTTATTATAATAATAAGTGCACAAAGCACCCTCTTCTCCACAACCTTCAAATAAACAATACTCCATCAATAAATCAATAATCCTCCTCACTCCCAGATGCGTTGCCACCCTTCCTCCCAGCTCAGCTCAACGTCTGGGATTTCCCATCGTCCTTTTATATTCCCTGACCCGGAGGTGTTCCTGTCCAACAATCCACAAGTCCTTATGACTTCCGGGTCAGGGTAAAAGTCCTTTTCCTCAACCCGGAAGCACGTCGTTTCTTCTTGTCATGTGATCATGACGCACTTCCGGGGTATAGGGCACGTAAGAGTCCTTGAGCCTCCCTGCAGCATCCTCTGGTGGGCCCCACAGTGTCCAGCAGGGTTGGGAATAAAAACTCCACTGTCCATAATTCCCTGCTGGTCTTCGGGGCACTTCCATGCTGCAGGGAGGGCTCCATCTAGCGGCCTGGGGGTATTGGCCGGGGTAAATGGCCGGCCATCCCTCACAATCCATAAACCTCCTCTTAGGCCTTCCTCTTTTCCTCTAACATGGTAACTCCATCCGTAACATCTTTCTCCCAATATACGCAGCACCTCTCCTCTGCACATGTCCAAACCAACGCAATCTCACCTCTCTGACTTTGTCTCCCAACCGTCCAACTTGAGCTGACCCTCTAATGTACTCATTACTAATCCTGTCCATCCTTGTTACACCCAATGCAAATCTTAACTTCTTTAACTCTGTTACCTCCAGCTCTGTCTCCTGCTTTTTGGTCAGGTTTGGTAGACCTTCCCTTTCATGCTTGCTGATACCCGTCTGTCACAAATCATTCCTGGCACTCTTCTCCACCCACTCCACTCCCACTGCATTCTATTCTTAACCTCTCTTCCACACTCCCCGCTACACTGTACTGTTGATCCCAGGTATTTAAACATTCCTCTGACCTCTCGCTCATTCACACACGTATTCTGTCTTGTTCTTTCATTTCTCTCTTCTCTAAAGTATATCTCCACTTCTCCAGAGTCTCCTCGGCCTGCTACAGATCAAGGTATTATCTGTAAACATCATAGTCCACTGGGACTCCTGTCTAATCTTGTCTGTCAACCTGTCAATCACTTTTGCAAATAAGAAAGGGCTCAGAGCTGATCTCTGTTGTAATCCCACCTATACCTTGAATGCATCCGTCACTCCTACTTCAGACCTCACCACTGTTACACTTCCCTCGTAAATATCCTGTACCACTCTTACATATTTCTCTGCCACTCCCAACTTCCTCATACAGTACCACAAATCCTATCTAGGCACTCTGTCATATGTTTTCTCTAAGTCCACAAAGGCACAATGCAACTTATTCTGTCCTTCTCTATACTTCTCCATCAACACCCTCAGAGCAAACATCACATCTGTAATGCTCTTTCCCAGCATGAAATCATACTGCTGCTCGCTAATCATCACCTCCCTTCTGAACCTAGCTTCTACTACTCTTTCCCATAACTTCATGCTGTGGCTCATAAATTCTATCCCTCTGTAGATAATACCATTTTGCACATTCTCCTTATTCTTAAAAAATCGGTACCAGTATACTTCTCTACTCATTAGCCATCCTCTCCCTTTTTAAGACTGCATTAAACAATCTGGTTAAAAACTTCACTGCCATCTCTCCTAAACACCTCCATGCTTCCACAGGTATGAAATCTGGACCAACAGCTTTCCCATTCTTTATCCTCTTCATAGCTGTCCTTACTTCCTCCTTGCTAATCCGTTGCACTTCCCGATTCACTATCTCCACATCATCCAACCTTCTCTCTCTCTCATTCTCTTTATTCATCAGCCTCTCAAACTTGCAAGTACATTTCCATCTTTATTCTTTATCACCCTAACTTGCTGCACATCTTTCCTAGCTTGGTCCCTATGTCTAGTAAATTGGTACAGGTCCTTTACTCCCACCTTAGTGTCCAACCTCTCATAGAACTCATCATATGCCATTTCTTTAGCCTTAGCCTCTTCATCTTACATCTTATCTCCTTGTACTCCTGTTTACTTTCTGCATCTCTCTGACTATCCCACTTGTTTTTTGTCAACCTCATCCTTTGTATACTGTGCTGTACTTCACCATTCCACCAGTAGGTTTCTTTGTCCTGCTTCCTCTGTCTAGATGTCACACAAAGCACCCTTCTATCTGTCTCCCTTGCCACTTCTGCTGTAGTTGGCC
The DNA here is from genome assembly GCF_900747795.2 of Erpetoichthys calabaricus. Taxonomy (NCBI): domain Eukaryota; kingdom Metazoa; phylum Chordata; class Cladistia; order Polypteriformes; family Polypteridae; genus Erpetoichthys; species Erpetoichthys calabaricus. The sequence continues at coordinate 231,513,112 of NC_041397.2, read as the reverse complement.
AGCTATATGGTAACTCTTCACTAGCTTTTCTCCCCTTCCATCTGGTCTCTTGTATGCACAATATATCAACCTTCCTTCTCTCCAGCATATCAGTTAACTCTCTCCCTTTACCATACTGCCAACATTCAAAGTTCCTACTCTCACTTCCACTCTCTTTACCCTTTTCTTCTCTTGCTGTCTCTGGACATGCCTTCCCTCTCCTCTTTTTCTTCTTCTTCGGCCAACAGTAGCCCAATTTCCCTCTTGGCTAACAGTACTGGTGGTGGCCGTTGTTAACCCGGGCCTCGATCCATCTGGTATGGGAATCTATATTGTTGTCCGCATATTTATCTGGCAAAATTTTACACAGGATGCCCTTCCTGATGTAACCCTCCCCACAAGAAGAAACGGAATGGTTTGTGCATCCCTTGTGGCTGGGTTACATTTTTTTGTACAAATGTTTTTTTAATATATAATACTGAATATCTTTATTGAAATATTAGAATTGTGAGAAGAGCAGGCCATTCAGCCCAACTCACTCGCCAATTAAATTCACCTAGGCTCTTCAAAATAATATCAAGTCAAGATATGAAAGTCCCTAAAGGCCCACTCCCTACCTTACTACTTGGTAATTTATTCTATAACTATTTGTTCTTGTTGTGAAGAAATCTTACCTAACATTTGTAAGAACTTTGCTCTAACAAGTTTTTAACTGTGTCCCTGTGTTCTTGTTGAAGATTTTTTTTCAAGAAACACCTGGGATCTGTTGTACTAATTCTCTTCATAATTTTAAACACTTTAATCATGTCCCCTCTTAATCTCCTTTTGCTTAAACTGAAAAGGGTTCAACTCCTTTATCTCTTCTCGTAACCCATACCTCTCAGTCTTTCAATCAGCGTCATTGCTTTCCTCTGGACTTTCTCTGATGTTGCTTTGTCTTGTTAATAGTAGAGAGACCAAAACTAAACATACTACTCTAGGTGAGACCTCACTGTTGAATGTTATTACTTAAGCATAACCTCCATTGAATTGTACTCTACACATCCTGATATATAACAACATCCACTCATTGTGAATTTAAATCTAACATTTCTACCTAACATGTGTAAAACCTTACCTTTATTTACATTGAATTTCATCTTCCACAAATCTGCACAAGCCTGTGTGTTGTTCAAGAGCCTATTTAACAATTTAGCCGATTCTGTATTATCTGCCCTTCCTCTTAGTTCCACACAAAATGGAAGTGCAGTTATAGGGACGACACACAATTATGAACATAACAGAAAATACATAAACATATGAAAAATGAAATGTTAAAAACGACAAAGCATAAAATGCACATAGATACAGACCATTACATGACAATTATATATGTATTACTTTTCTACTGTTTGCCTTGTGTACTTTACTGTATATTGAACCAAGGCAGGGTAGGACCCTTGTTGCTGCAGCTGCCCTATATAAGGAACAAGCGGACCATAACCTTGTTGCTTAGGCATCAGTGTATTCTCTTGTTTAGTGTTTCTTGAATTTCATAATTTTTTTCTTTTGGATAATTAGCTTTAGAAATTCAGCTTTAGTTAAGGATTCAAATTTCTGGATTACAGAATGGGTTTGTTTGCGTAAGGTTTTCCTTTTAGGTTAATCAGTTTGAAACAATCTTTTTTGATTTATGGAAATTTGTGTTAAATACATTTAACACATTTAAAGTAATTCTGTTTTTGTTATTTCCAGGCAAGTGTTTTCACAGTTCTACTTTTCCTCTCTGAGCGTTAAACTTATAAGCCTTTACCCTTTTCTACTGGGCCTGTGCAGACCCATGCTTGCTTTTAAAGTTTGGTGTAAGGCTCACTTTGTTGCTTGGCCATGTTAGGGCCCGGATGCCTGATTTTGAAGTTAAAACCTCCTTTTAAATTTTGTAGAACCCAACAGATCATAACATAAAAAGCTTAAAAGCAACAAACTCCTCTGGGTGATGGAGTGAAAGTGCTAACTAGAGGGCATCAAGTTTGTTAGATTAAAAATAGTTGATTAGATGATTAAGAAGATCACAGCCAGCAAAGGAAGTATTTTTGTAATGTGCTATTCTGAAACATTAAAAAAAAATTCTGTATGAGTTTTATTTTATCCAATCATTAATTGTAATGACCAGTGCAAGATTTTAACTTTAAATAGTTTCAAATCTCCCAAGTTAGAAACATTACTATAAAAACATCACAAATATTGCACCATAGAATTTCCATGAAAACTATAGTAAAGCTGAACAATGCAAATATTAAAGTGATAATAAAATATGATGTAATCTCATTCCTAAGCAACGCTAACTATCTCCAAAGAATTGTTCTCTTTTCAATTGATAGTTTGATAGTTGAATAATTATCTTTTTAAGAAAATAAGAGAATAACTATGTCATAAAAATAAAGAAAGTGATTTAGAAACAGTTAACTTTTGCTGCTTAGAATGTGTATGTTAACCAGTTCAGTCCAGGAAAAAAAACAAAACAAGGAGACTTTATTTGCAATCCATTTATCTATTATCAAACTCACGTAACACTAGAATTACCAAATCCTACGAAAAATCCCTTTGCACCTCTCCATCAGCGTCTTTTGTTTTGTAAATGTGTCGATCAGCACAATCCCATTGCTATCCCATTGCACCCCTTGACGGAGCTCAGCTTGTGCAAAATGTTTTCCCAGCTCAAGTCAAGGCTCCTTATCTGTGTGTGAGGTGCCAGGGGTTGTATAGTGACGTGCGTACACGAGAGAGGCAGAGACAGATTCGATCTCATTCAAGTGGTTACTGGAATATAAAATAAACACTTTCGTAAAGGTATAACAAAACAAGGGTGCTTTTATTCAAGAATAAAACTGAATAACAAAAAATTCAAGTGACAACAAGATACTAAGAAGACATGATTCACCAACGTTTGTGTGTCTTCATAAGCCTTTTGACCACAGAATCGGAAAGTCTTTGCTTTGGGTTGTAACTCAAAACACAGTCCTCAACAAAACGTTGCCAGATGTCCCAAACCACAGCCAATCTGTCGTTTTTCACACGTTCTGCACAGGTGTCTTTGTTGTCAAAGCGCAAATGCCATATGGTAGTCTGATAGCGGTCAGGGGACATCGTATCTTTGATTGCCGTTACAACAAATAGTTCTGAGTAGGTGTCAGCCACAGCACCAACTGTGGTCATACCTGCTCTTGTGAAAAGAATGGAGATAAATGCCATCAACTCAGAGAGGGAGAGGCAAGTCTGTTGTACCCGTGAACGTCACTGACAGAATAAAACTGAATAATAAAAAAAACAAGCGCTAACTTTTATAAGTAGCCAAAATTTACACCGGGTGTTACAGACTCAAATGTATGTTTTTATTATATTATAGTAATAATAATAGCAGTAGCTCAATATTCGGAGCACTGAGACTCAAACCCGGTACCTTTGGGTTATAAGGCAGCAGTTCTTACCTCTGTGCCATTTAAGAACACGTATCAACTTCCTGTCAATTGACATTTGAGCTTGAGTTTTTAAGTCATTGACCACAACATGTAAATCAAATGATTATTTTTTCTTTGGCTATATTCTTGAATAAAAGCGCGTGTGTTTATTTGATATTTGAACTAAAGTCTTCACACATTATACACTTCATGTCATTATTAGTATAATATGGAAAAAGTTTCTGCTTTAGGTATGTGTTCAGCATTTCTTGCCTCACATTTCCTTTCATCCTACACTCTCCCAGAACTTTGTAGACACGGAACACACATGAAATGCATGTATTCCAAATAACGATATACTGTATTAATTACCCTATACAACCCCAGGCACCTCACACTCAGATAAGGAGCCTTGGCTTGAGCTGGGAGAGTCGAGCTCCGTCAAGGTGGGGGATGAGACAGCAGGCTGCTTGCTGCTTGTGCTGATCGACACATTTACAAGACAAAAGATGCTGATGGAGAGGTGCAAAGGAATTTAAGGATTAAGAGATTTTTTGTAGGCTTCGGTAATTCTAGTGTTAATCCATTTTGGAGTTGTAGGGATTTGCAATATTTGGCAAGACAGGAACTAACCCTGAATGGATGCCATTGTATTGCATGGTAAACTCCTGTACACCTACCTACCCTCACTGATGCAAGATGAATTTAGAGTTGACAATTAATATAAGAAGTGTTTGCAATGTCAGAGGTGAACAACAATAACAGCAAGATAAAATATGAACAACTATGGCTTAAAGAGTTATTAGAGAAAAATGCAAAAATAGAAACATATACATGACTTTATGGCTGGAAGAACTGACATGTCAACATTATTGCTGTTGGAAAACTTGCACACTCCACACCTCCAAGGCCTGGGCTCAGATCTAATCTAGGATTGAGGAACTGTGAAGCAGCAGTGCTGACCACTGTGACCCTGCCTCAAAACATCGAAATAGTTTGCTCAAGGGTGACAAGATGTCTGAACAAGAAGGACTGTCATCTCACACCATTTAGACAATGGTTGAGTTCTTGCTTGAGGTGTATTTTGTGCAGTGTCTTCATGTTTTCAATCCTAATTTTTTACAACCACACCATACTTTTCAGGGTTTCCTAGAGTAAATCCATTATATTTTTAAAGGTAAAGTTATGCATTAGGCGTACTTAAAACGCTAAAATGTCTGGTCTGATTACATGTGGGTATGTATTTAACTGTGACATACCTTGTATCTAATCTATGCCTAGATACTGTACCTTGGATTCTGTATTGGAAAATGTGAATTCACATGATGGAAAGATGAATTGCAAAAAAACAAAGATAATTATACCATGCCATGTTCTAACCCCGCTTAATCCTGAAAAGAGTCTTGGGGACACAGATAATTAAAAGGAGTAAAATAAAAGTAATACAAATTAAACAACAAAACATATGTGCTCCACTTGGTTAACACAGTAAAGATAACCTCCAGCTACTAAAGGTAATATTCTATCTCTCCCACACTAATCATACAACAAACATCAACTACTATTTATGGCTTCCCCCCAACTTTTCTCCCCAGTTAACTTCTACTCTGTATACTAAACACTTTTGGTAGGAAGCATTTATAGTTTGTCAGAGGTTAGGTTCAGGGTCTACCCCTGAATAAGTCTCTAAGAAGTGCACACTGAGTCCTCTGTGCCATAAAGCTCCATGTTCCATTGAAAGTGTCACATACCTAAAACTCCACCTCAGCTGTGTACTCAGAGCCACTGAGAGTTACTGGGATTCTTAGACACAATCTAGGAGCAAGACAAAACAGGACAGGCATCATGCCAGTTCCCAATGACATCTGCTGCTAGTTCACTTCTGGCAGCTGAGAAAAACCAGTCACACTTAGTTTGCTTCAATGACTTTAAATAAATGAATATATATTTAGGCCAATTAAAATGACACAATCTGAATTATCTCCAGATAAATTCAATATCAAAAAAACAGGTGCCCAATTTAGTAGTTTTTGTTTCATGGAACCAACATGCATTTCTGCATGACTAGTTAACTGGAGTTAGACTTGAGATAGAGAAATAAAATGTTTACTTGGACAAGGCCTGATCAATCGTAACGTGGAAAAAGCCTTTGGCAATTAAACATTCTACAACCCCCTCATTTATTACTTTGACATACATTTTTTTTGGAGATTCAAGCCAGGATTCAAAAACAGGTCTTTCACTGATGAAAGTTTGCATTTTCTTTCTTTATTTACAGTCCTGCCATATTGTGCAATACTTTTCTGGTCATCCCTCACTCATACTGACCACCCAGTATTGACAAGCAGCTTTTCAGTGCACTGTAAACTGGCACAAAAGTAAATTCTTGAAAGTAGGCTGCCAGCTGTGACCATCCCTGAAAAATCCTATGCCATCTGCTTGCTAATAATAAAATGCATCTATTGAAAGAAAACAAAGGGGAATAACACATTTTCTGTGTAAGGCCAATTCAAACATAAACGTCTGGGATGTATTTCCCTATTTAATCCCACCCAGGGTGGTTATGGTCTGAGAATAAAACTACAGTGCTACCCACTGCCACACTACTTATACTCCATAAACAAATTGGCTTGACCACATAGAGCAAAAGCAACTACATCCCAAAAGGCTTAATCAAGTTTTTTAAAGACAAATGTCCATCTGGTGAGACATCTGTTAATTAATTTTTTAACTATTTTTTTTCCATTGGAGGTTTGGAGAAGTTTGGAACCTATCAGGACAACATCATGCACAAAGTGGGACTCAGCCTTGAACAGTTTAATGTCACTAATTAACATGTAAATTGAATATTTTTCAAATTTTCCTTTATTTCTTTTAAAGTATTCCATTCATCCACTTACCAAACCAGCTTACTAGCAAGCATCAGGCACAAACTAGGAACAATCCTTGAACATTCAGCCCATCACAGGGTGCACATGCACAGATACATTTCATTTAGCATCATCAATCCACCTTACCTAGATGTCTTTGGACTGTAGGAGGAAACTGGAGAGGCCATCAGAAAACCATATGGACATGGGAAGAACATTCAAACTACAAACAGTGATTACCCAGGACTTGAACTGCAGTCCCCTTGTTGCGAGGCAGCAGTGCTACTACTGAATCACCATGCCACCCATAGAGTATTCCTGTTTATTAATTGTTATATTTAATTCACTTGGGAAACTATTTATACAGAAGATGAAGACAGAGAGAGGTTAGGAGTTAACTGATTTTCACTCTGTGGCCACTTTATTAGGAGCACATATCTATTGGCAGTAGGACTCTGCCTCTCCATTGTTTCCCAACAAGCTCAAATTCTACAAGTTATAGATTCAATTATGTGCTTGAATTTTCATCCAGGCTTACTAAATAGCCATTTTTCTAGAATTTTCAGACAGACGTTTATGCTATGAATTGCTAATTCCACCTCATTGCAAAGGTGTCCTCTTGTATTTATGAAATAGATGTGAATATAGGAAGCTGTTAGAGTGAACTAAAGTAAATGTCATGTTCATGAGAGTATGCCTGCTTTGTGACATGGTGCATTATCCTGCTTGAAGTATACATTTCAAAAAGGGTAGACAGCAGCCATAAAGAGATATAGTCAGAAACAATTCTTAGATATGCTTGGAGCATTCAAATGGTGCTCAAATGAAATTAAGGAAGTTAATGCGTGTCAAGAAAACATTTGATGTACCACTACACTATTACCACTACTACCATTGGCATAAGAGAGTGTAGATAGATGGTGTGATAAATAAGAACACCAGACATCATAAAGGTTTGGGGCAGCCACCCGTATAATATGCCCTGGCTACAAAAGGTTCAGATTTCAAACAGAGTTGTTCACAAGACTGAGTCCAAAACAGAACTGATTAACTAGATGCAAGATGGCAGCTTTAAAGGCCCATAGAGGAAGTGATGTCATCTAAATTGCCAGAACAGGAAGTGACATTGTCGGGACTGGAAGTGACATCATTGAAGGCGCCAGAACCGGAACTGACGTTATCGGGGCCGAACGTGACACCAGAACCTGGCGGGATTGCCTGGAGGGTCTGCAAGGAACTGAGAAAGACAATTAGTGCACCCTGCCGTCCCCTCGTCTGATATGGTATTTCAACTACTCAAGCCCTTTAGCTGCTTTCTACTTGTACGTGTCTAACAATGGATTCACGCTATTTATACTAAACTCTGACTGTTGCAACAAAAATACAAATTTGTCAGACCTGGTAATGTATTTTCAATCTTCAATGATCAATTTTTGATGATCATGCATTCACTGTACCCTCACTTTCCTGTTGTTAGCTGACAAGAGTACACCCTGGCAAGCCCTTGACCCACTTCAAGATTCAGCAAACTGTGCATTTAGAGACATTTACATCACTTACTCTTCTGCCATCTCTATTTAGCAAGATGACACCATCCCCTCACTGGATTTAGACCTCTTGACTGTGTCTAGATGCTATATATAAAAGGTTAAAACCGCCTTGTTTGCCATTTACATTGTAGCAGGCAGCTGGACAGTTTCTTCCCCGGGCAGACAGAGGGTAGCCTCCTTGGTTTCCAGCAGGGCCACAGGTCATGAGCATGGGAGCTCAAACCTGTTGGAACCCATGACCACCACCAGGGGAGCACATGGACCTTTCCAGGGCCTTATTTGGCCACACTTCCACTATATCCGGGAGTGTAGCCAGAAGAAGCTCGTTGAGCACCAGGAGTCCTTCCGGGTGCCCTATAAAAAGGGCCCAGTCCCCACCATTCTTCGGCCAGAGTTGGGAGGAAGAGGACAAAGTCTGAGGAGGAGTGGAGGCAAGGAAGAGACTGAATTGTGTGTTGTGTGGTGATTGGTGCACTGTGTTGTGGGGAGCAGGGTGAAACGCTCCCCAATTATAAATAAATGGGTGTAGTGTGTCAAAATCTGTCTCCTGCTTGTTTGTGTCCGGGTCTGGCTTCACAACATGTAACAATAATGACCCTAAATATTGTCTTTGGAGTAGCAGGTTGTTTGCAGTATTAAGCAGGAGTACCTAATAAAGTATTTGTGGAGTGCATATTCCAGTGGTCTGGAGTAAGTCACTTATTACTGTCTGTAAAATTGTTGGTTACAATTGAAAGAGAGTTTAATATTTCTTTCTCTCTGATTTCATGGTCCTGCTGACCATAAAAATAAAACCTTAGAAAGAAATGTTTTTTTAAGATGTAAGATTCCTACCTATATTTTAGTGGTGAAAGTTAGACATCATTTTCATATTGAAAGTCAGAAGAAAACTGAGATGTCTAAACACAGTCAGAATGTGAGAGACTGAAACAGTTGCCACAAGCTCTATATCAGGATTACAACAAGACAAAACTACAAACAAAACATACAACGAACCCCAAACAGGAGACAAAACCTCAAACTACAGCCCAAATTCATACTCCTTATGAGTATTCCTTTCCAATATTTGATGAGTGAGATACATTTTCTGATGGGTTTTAGACAAAATGGCACCTCTACCATCACATATTGTACACAGTTGGTCAAAACTACTAAAATTACTATTGTATTATAATAGACTGGAAATCAATATATGCAGGCCCTGATGGCTACCCTGCAGAATTTTATAAGAAATTCTCCACTCAGCTAGCTCTCCTCCTATTAGCAACATTTACAGAAGCTAGAAACAACCAAATTCTACCTCAAACTTTTCGCCAAGCATTAATCACCATCTTTCCTAAACAAAATAATGACTTATCACAATGTGCATCATATAGACCAATTTCACTTCTGAATAATGATGTTAAGATACTCTCAAAAATCATAGCTAGAAGGATGGAGAAAGTGCTGCCTTCGGTAATATCACAAGATCAAACTGGATTAATTAAGGGTCGACACTTATCTTCCAATCTTCGATGCCTGTTTAATGTAATATACTCACCAACAAAGTCAAACACCCCAGAAATATTATTATCATTGGATGCAGAAAAATCATTTGACATGATAGAATGGAAATACCTTTTTCACTACATTAGAGAAATTTGGGTTTGGCCCAAGCATTTGTGCATGGATCAAACTACTATGCACCAATCCAGAAGCTTCAGTTTGTATTAACATTTGTTCAGACTGCTTTAAACTAGAACATGGTACCAGACAAGGTTGCCCCTTGTCACCACTGCTATTTATAGTTGCCATTGAACCACTGGCGGTCCACTGTCGAAATTCTTATCAGATAAAGGGGATTTTCAGAGAAGGACTGGAACAGAAAATCTCTCTATATGCAGATGATATAGTACTGTATATATCAGATCCACGAAATTCTGTGCCTGCAGTCTTAGCAGCATTTACAGAATTTCAAAAGATCTCCAGTCTCAGAATTAATTTGAATGAAAGTGTGCTCTTTCCAGTGAATTCTCAAGCACATGATATTAGATTGGACACCTTCCCTTTTATCATCGCAGATCAGTTTAAATACCTAGGGGTAAACATCACAAGTAACCATAAAGCTCTTTATCAACAAAATTTCGCCATCTGTATGGAAAAAATTAAGCAATACTTGAATAGATGGTCAACCCTTCATCTCACTCTAGCTGGAAGAATTAACATTGTTAAGATGAATATTCTTCCTAAGCTACTTTTTTTATTTCAAAACATTCCAATATACATTAATAAATCATTTTTTAAGCAATTAGATTCAACAATAACCTTATTTATTTGGAACTCAAAACATCCACGTATCCAAAGAGCGACCCTACAAAGACCTAAGGCAGAAGGTGGCATGGCTCTACCCAACTTTCAGTTTTATTACTGGGCAGCAGACATACAAGCTATAAAAAACTGGATACAAATAGATGAGCATACACAGGCTTGGTCCGCAATGGAAATAAAATCATGCAGTACTTCTTTATATTCCCTGCTTTGTGCCCTAATAAATGCAAGTTATCGGCAATATACTAATAACCCAATTGTGCTTCACTCACTCAGAATATGGCACCAATGTAGAAAGCATTTTCAGATGGAGAATCTATCTGTGGCATCTCTGCAAGAGAACTACCTCTTTCATCCCTCGCAAACATATGCAATTTTTAATATCTTGAAAAGATTTGGGATTAAATTGCTTAGATATTTTTATATAGACACCCTCTTTGCATCCTATGAACAATTACACTCCAAATTTTACTTTCCAGCCACACATTTCTTTCACTTCAAATTTCTTTGTTCAAATGTCAAATTTCTTTTCTTTTCTTTCTTTTATCTTCAAATTAGGAACTTTGTTAAACAGAACCTGCCCGATTTTCCTCATCTTGCACTCTCCTCCATGCCAGAAAAAATATTGCTCAATTTCAAGAACACCATCTCTGCAATATATAAAATTATCTTGCAGTCCCTTCTTTTTAAAGATCCAAGAGGACAATGGGAAAAAGATCTTTTAATCAATATATCAGAAAAGGAGTGGAAAATAGCAATGCAGAGACTTCACTCGAGTTCCATATGCGCAAAGCATACAATTATTCAACTCAAAATTATATATCGAGCACATCTGTCTCAAGTAAAACTGTCCAAAATGTTTCCAGGGCAAGATCCAACCTGCAAACTCTGCAATGTTTGGTGTTCTTCCAGATGGGTTTAAAGTGGAGAAGGACAAACAAACTGTGATTGCATTCACTACACTTTTGGCACGCAGACTTATTTTGCTAAACTGGAAGAATCCTAACTCTCCTCTTTTAAGTCAGTGGGAAACCGATATTTTATACTATTTGAAATTGGAAAAAATCAAATATTCAGTTAGAGGATCTGTACAGAATTTTTTCAAAACCTGGTAGGATCTAATCAATAATATCTTAGAATAAGCTTGTAATGCACCGAGGAAGCAATTATCTCCACATTTCTTTATCTTCTCCATTTATCTCTATTGCCCTATTAAACTCATCAATTTAGGTATGTCTACAAGTCTTAAGTTTTACTCTGTTGGCCATGCTCTCTCTCTCAGGGGTGGGGGGGGGGGGTGAAACTTGTTTTCAATCCTATCTTTTGTAAAAATGGATCTATTTGTATGGAATGATTACAATAAAATTTATAAAATTTATAAAAAAAAAGAAAAAAAAGAAATCAATATATGTTTATGTGTGCAAAAAAATGCACACTTTTAAATCTTCACAAAATACCTAGGTCATCTGACCTTTGTAGCTCTTCTGCACGTGCCACAATCTGCAGACCGTCACAGGAATAGCTAAAGTCTAGTGTTACAGACTTCCTTGAGAATTTACACATTAATGTCAGTAGCACCTTCAAAAACATATACTTTCCCTTTTATTAAAATACACTAAATTTAATCTCTCAATCATCTATGGTATTGAAGCCCTTAGAGATTTATGAATCAATAATAATTCTACCTCATTCTGAACAATGGTCAAAATAATACAACTTATCTAAATTAGAGGTTTTCTTCATAACACATCACACTTTTTATCTGCGCCTTATTTATCGACCATAGAGACAACTGCTGTAAATATATTCACATTCAATAACAGCCATTTTAACAGTTATGAACAGTTAATGAACTCTGTGGCCTTATTGCCTTTACTACTGTATTTTGTTATTTGATGCCTAATTTGTGAATTTCCCCTTGGGATTAATAAAGTATCTATCTATCTATCTATCTATCTATCTATCTATCTATCTATCTATCTATCTATCTATCTATCTATCTATCTATCTATCTATCTATCTATCTATCTAATTGTACTCATTTGGAAGAATCCTATACCATGCCTTACCTTGTAGTAATTTAGGTATATGGTATGTTTATTTTAAGTTACTGTATATATGACTTTAAAGATGTTTTTTATAAGATAAAGGGACCCTTCTTGGACATACTGTATATCTTTTTTTGTAATCCTTACAGTTGGGTAACACCTTTGCTTCTTTATTTTGTTTCTTTTAACCTCTTCAGATATATATTTGAGAAACTTACAGTGTTAGATAAGTGTTTAAGGGGCTTGGTATAAAAAAGCTTAATCTCTTATATATATTTCTCTTCTGGTTTGTCCTGCTTCCACTTCAAAATTGGTCCCGCCCACACGCAGCCGACACAGCATTTCTCAATTCCTATTTGTCCTCTTCCAAACCCTTCCCCACGCTGCCTGCGGCCTCCCATACACCTTGCTATTTTCATTATACTGCAACGGTTGTTTCCTAAGCCTTTGTCAACGGGTTTTTGTACGACGTCATCTTTATTCCGGGATCTGGCAACTGCCTGTTTCTATCAGTGGGTTATTTCTTGACACAAACGGTTGATGAAGGCAATGCACTCTCACTACCGGTAAAGTAGCTTTACCACCTTTGCGGGAGCCACCTATGTCTTTACAACAGCTTCTTACACAGCAAACATCAGAAGCTAAAAATTATTGTGAACATATTCGAGAATACAACTTTTCTCTAGCGTTTGCTTCCATGGATGCACAGATAATTCAACCTCCTGGCCATGGACAATACTGTTTTAAAATACACGGGCAAATTTATCACCAAATCTCTCCACTATATGCTAACACTTCTACCTCTCCAGGATATGGACAGTTGTATGTTTTTGACACAGTGCAAGCTACTGAAGTATGCTTACAAAATAAAGCAAACTCTGCATGCAGCAAAAATGTACTTCTCCAGCTACATTCCATGCTCAGAACCATCAACCCCTTCACTAAATCATACAAACACATGCATGAAATCGCTCAGTCCGATCCAACAGTATCTGTACGAATGGTTTTCAAAGAAAACCCTAGGCAGGATTTACGATGATACAATGCCCTGACATGTCACACCGATGTTGCAGCGATTTTCGTCGGAGAAGATGGCGAACCGCCTGCCGAAAGGGACATTTGCATCTATCCCATAGGCAACTCCTGTAAACAGATTTCCACGCTCATTATGAATTGCAATCCTATGGTTTACCCACTTTTATTCCCTTACGGAAACTTTGGCTGCCACAAAGATTTACAACATGTTCCCGATAAAAGAACTGCCAAGCGAATAAGGCTTACTCAATGCCAATTTTATGCGTACAGATTAGCAATGAGAAATACATTTAGTATTTTGCACTCCAGCGGCAAACTATTCCAACAGTATGTTGTAGATGCGTATGTTAAAACGGAGCGCGCACGTCTCAACTATCTCAGATAACATCAACAAGATCTGCGTGTGGAACAATACAAAGGGCTATCAGACGCACTGCAAGCAAATGCTGAAAATAACAACGTACGTGTAGGAAAAATTATCATATTACCGTCCACATTTCCAGGAAGTCCAAGATACATGCAACAAAACTATCAGGATACCATGGCCATAGTACGTAAATTCAGAAAGCCTGATTTATTTATCACTTTCACATGTAATCCTGCTTGGCTGGAAATTCTATATGTACTGTCGGATACCCAAAGACCAGAGCACAGACCTGATACCAGTCTTCAGCCACGGTCAGTTGTACGTGTATTTTTCTAGGGTTAGATCTTTCGACTCATTATCTGTTGTCTCCATCAAAACACCTATGCACAACTGCGTCTTTCAAGAAGTATTTATTTCTTCTTGATTTCTGAATTCCTTTCTCACTGTTTTCCGTTCCTATTCTTACACCGTTGTATGCTATGGCGTCGGCTAGTTTTTAATAATCAGTATAATTATAATGTATCACAATGCATTGTGGCACTCTCTAAATACTCAGCAAAAATTGTAAATAAATAACCTGACATAAAAGTCTTCAGGATAAGAATAAAAATGCAGCAAGGACAGTAGCTGGACTCGGAACTGAACACATATTTTTGGGTCTATGAGTCAATATATGTAAGCATTACTGTTTATTAGCCTACTGGATGACTATACATGAAATAGTTACTTTAGTTTAGTTTGAACTCAGAATTGATGGCACGGTGGCGTAGTAGTCAGTACTGAAGCCTAAGAATTTAAGAATCTTAATGTAAGTACTATCTGTGTGAAGTTTGCTTGCTCTCTCTATGTCAGTGGCTTTTACACTGTCTCCAAAGAGAAACGGGTTAATTGACTAATTTGCCCCAGTATGGGGGGGTGGGGGGGGGGTGGTAGGGGGTGGGGTGTGTGTGTGATAGTGTGTTCTGTAATGGACTTGTACCCCATACCAGATGGCCATTGGCTTGCCCTTAATGATGTTATGGTATACTTAAGCAATTGAAATACGCAGATTCAGAGAAGTGACTAAATGGCAGATAATTCTCAAAAAATATATGAAGTTACAGCACTTCTCTGTTACATTTTGAAATGCATTTCACATATCCTAAAATGTGCTTCAGATATCTTAATATAAAGTAGATCACTACATATATCTTGTAGCAAAACTGGATGCCATCATGAAAAATCCCCTCCAGGAGGAACTTTCGTGGAGCACTTTTAGCCAAAGTCTCATTCCACCATGGTGTGCTAAGTAGCATTCCTGGAAATTTTTTCTGTCCTGCAGCTATCAGACAATTCAATGCTTCCTCCTGATGTACTCATCAAGTTAATTCTGAAATATCTTCATAATATACATTTATTTATTTTTATTTATTTATTTTACAATTTATTGATTGACTGGTTGTATTTGTCCTGTGATTCTGAATTTCCCAAGGCATTAATAAAGTTTATCTAGTGTTTGCATTTCATTGAGGCTTTAAAGAAGTGTGGAAATCCTGGGGCCGTAAACGATTTAGAGGAAGTTGGAGCTTATGCCCTAACATAACACATAAAAGTGAGCTGCCTCTAAAGGAATGTTTTGTTGCTCTGTAATGGAAATAAGTATGAAGAAGAGCAATTTAAAATGTGCAGTCCCTAACCAAGTGAGCCCTAATACCATTTTTTAAAGTCTGGCTCTGTCTTTCTACTCCCATGTTTGCCTGGGGATGATAGAGAGCTGTCTTTATGCGACAAAGGTCATAGGTGGTGGCTATGAAGAAAGATAACTCTGCTGATAGAAATTGGAGTGCATTATCAGTGGTAAAGCATAGGGCAGACTCCAGCAGGCAAAAAAGAAATCCAAGAAATCAGTCACTGCAGGTGTTATAAGAGACCCTTTAGACAACACTTTAGGCCACTTGGAGTACAGTTCATAGACCACAATGAGAAAGCCCCACAAATATCCAGCTGAAATTGCTGAAACAGCAAGTTTAGCCATGAGTTCCGTAGCTGATTCAATTTGAAATGCCATGTCAGTTGCTTTCACGACAGTCGTATCATCTGGTGACAACTGTAATCTTTCACAAGCTTTAGGGTTACTGGCATGTTCCACAGTTTGGTCCTTGATAAATTTATCATGTAACTCACCAAACTTGTAAAGTTGGCTACACCCCACAAGTCAGCCACAAACTAATAAATTGTCTTGCCTGGCTGCTGGTGGCTTTTACAGAAGAGGATTCGTTGAAACATGACACTTTGAGTCGTACAGAAATCACATGCCAGGAGGCTTAGAGATGCAGAATATCCAGCCGCACTTCCAAGGGTTTTAAAAATGTATTGGCCTTTGGTGACTAAGGCAATGTATAAGTATGACTGATTTATGAGCATTCTTCACCTTGTCCAAGGGAACAGCCATTAACTATGTCTCAAACAATCCAATCCAACAAGCCCATAGGACTAGAGGCTTGCCCTGCAATACAAGGAATGCAGAAGATGGTGGGAACAAAAGCCTCCATCCTTGTCACCAATGTTATATTACCATTATACTGTATGTGCCATAAAGCGTCTGCTTCACTAGTGCATGCAAAGACAGCACGAAACACTGCACTGTCGCTAGGCTGTGCAGAAAAACACTATCCCTGCACTGACTGACCCACTTAATACTATGAATAATTATAGAGGGCCATAGCCAATCCCAGAAAAACCTGGAACAAGGCAGGAACAAACTTTGGTCTGGATACCAGTTCATCACCAGTGTACACACTGACTATTGGCCATTCTCTGGCCTATAAGTACTGCAACTTGAATGTTTTTAGATTATAGCAAGGAAGCAACATGCATGGAGAAAAAACTCACAGAGACAGTGGAAAAATACCCAAAGTACACATAGAAAGTACCCAAGTGGAGATGCAGACCTAGTCCCTAAGAATTCAGAGGTAGCATCTGACTTTACCACTTTGTAATCGGTTAAGTATTAAAATAAAGCTTAATTTATCCAATAATAATGCATTTTAAATACTGTATATTTATTGAAATGATGCTTCCTCAGTTTCTATTTTTTGGAAGCAGTTCATAGACTATGGTTTATTTATCTTTGTGAGTTGTGCACTTGCTGAATTCTGGTAATAATTTAAATTGTATACTGGAAATCTACCTGTGTGATTAATAATAGATTAGGCTCTAATGTAGTATAATCTTACAGCTAATGAAAGTTTATTTAGCCATCTAATCAAGCTTGTCTCTACAAATATAATCTGTGCTCATTCAATTTATTAAATATATAAATCAATCCCTAAGAGTTAAGTTGGCTAAAAGAGACAAAAAATTGTCTTTGCTTTATTAATAAAAAAGGAAAAGTATATTTCATTTTATTTTTATAATTAGGATGGATGAATCACTGCACTGTGAGTAAGGGATTATGTTGATTTAAATTTTATATAGTATGATCTGGAAAAGAGTGCAAGGCATTCCAGATATTGTTGGGGATTTTATTGGCCAAGTGGATAACCCTAGGGATGGCTTACTCTATAGAAAATGACATATGTCATTGGACGTCTGCCCAGTATTGGTGGCGTGAGTAATAGACTGAAAACTGACAATCTGCTTTGGAGAGCAGATTTACCCGGACCTTTGTTTAAAGAGAAGTTTGCTTGGTTAGCAAACTCTTCTATTGTATTTATGCTCAGAGTGCTTACACAGTTGTATTTTAGTGCTTACACATTTATTTGAATCTGTTCAGCACATTACTCCAGCCTTAATTATCTCTGCCTATAGCATAAAGAGGCAAAACAAGTCTCTTGTAATAATTCAAATGGCAGAATTAATGTGAATCGAGTACAGATACACTTCTGAATCTGCACTGAGGTAATAATTTAGGAGAGTTAAAGAGGAAATGCTGTATAGAAATCCGTAATGTAACCTCACACTGATTTTCTACAAGAAATGCTTCTTTCAGCACGTGTCTTCTTTCACTGCTAGGCAACAACTTGCATGGGTCACCTTCACCTATGGGCTTCTTCATTATATGATTTATGTAAGCAAGCTAAATTTAAATCTCTGTAAATTTTTTTTTTTGGCTCTGCTTCTTGAAGTCTTGTTTTCTGTTCAGGTATTTCTTCTGCTTCTTATTTTTTGATATTTCTATGTCTTTCATGGATGACAATTTTTCCTGCTTATTTATGTACTTTTGAATATACTCCATAAGTGCAAAAAATGACACCACATTGCGTGGTGTTTTGATGCTGGCTCCGTGACCCTCAAAACAGGGCTTCAGTTAAAAACAATCAGGCCTTACTACTCTAAAAAGGCATAGAAACATAAAAAGCCTGGCCCTAAAACTCCTTAGCAGGTTGTGGGCTGCACCCTCAAGGAAGGCTTACAAATTTTAAAGTGAATGGAGAAATGTGAAAACCTGGACACAAACAACAAAATGATTGTAGTTATAATAATATGTTTCATTTAAAAGCAATGATCCAATGCTTATTCAAAAGTTTTCTAAAAAGCACACAAAGCAACAAAATATATTTATTTATGACAAATGTCACTGTGTTGAATGTTGTATGAGCTTCTATACTATGTGATGTCACATATATATTACATATCTCTTTCATGGCATAGTCCCGCAAAGGATGGTAGCATTCAAAGCAGCCAATTGTGTGCATTGCCACATTGCACTACTTGCAATATGTGTTGCACTGGCGCCTCTTTGTCAGTTGTCTGTTGCTGCACACAATACAAATAGGTTTTGTACCTCTTGTTTTCATATGTTGCAAGAAAGTAACGTAGAGTCAGCCTGACTGGAACCGATCTTTGTGATAGGCACTATGCATTAGGCACTACGATGTACTTTGCCAGAAAGGCGCTGTCATGGTGCTGTCACTGTTTTCCTGCTTGAACAGTATATACTGTATCTGTTGGTCAGTGCAACCTCACACACGCAATGATACACACTGTGGTAACATTTGATGGAATTGTTACCTTGTCCAGCTTCCTGACTTATGGGTTTTTCCTTTCACAGCTAACTTTCTCACAGTGTTGTTCATGTAAACTGTAGTAAGACAAGTCACTCATTTGACGTTGTGCCATACCACTGCCACCAAGTTTTCTGCCCACATAAAAACTAGATTGTTGCTTGTTTCATTTTCAGCCTGTCTCACTTCAGTTTTGAAGGCATGTATCTCCTGTTCACCCTCACTGTGCCACACACTCCAATTCCCTTGCTCTGTAATTCCATGAACAGCAACAAATGACCCATGTGTTTGTACCCATCTAGTAGCTCCTGTACAACTTGACTTGTCAATCGATGGTCTATTCTAGGAAAGGAGTATTTTTTGTATATGTCATGATTTTCAGGCAGAAACCAGTGTTTGCTTCTGTCAACACCATATCCTTTATTCCATACTTTGTGGATTGCCCCCTTGTATTTTATCATTGATTCTTCCACAAACAAATCATGACCAGGCTTATAAAATTGTTTGTAATTAGGCCAAAGAAGATCTAACAGAGGCTGAACTTTATACATGGGGTTATACCCTGAATCATCCCTCGGGGTTTGCTTCTGGTTCTTACAAAAATGAATAACACCAGGAAACAGAGCACAGTAGGACTAGTGTGCCCTAAAGTTATAGTGCCAGTCTAGTCCCATCTTCATTTGCAAAGCCACGTAGCCCTTCATCCTGTCTTTTATTGTGGGCTTCCTCTTTGAAAAATGAGAATGCGGTACAAGCTCAGCAAATCAAAAAATTGCTTGGTGTACCTGTTTATCTCATCAGACATAAGCTGAAAGGCAGCCTCAGGAAAAAAAACAGCCTGAAGTAGTCCAGCGACTGGTAATTCGTTGAGTCCACCAGCAAGCCATGCCACCTTGTGAAGTCTGGTAGCCACAGATCGATGTCTGGGTATTCCTCGTAGGCGAACCTTGATATACGCGCATCAGCTGTGTGAACATGCTTAGCTGATCTGCTTGGGATTGATCAGCTGGGGCTTGATCAGCTGACACCGGTTCCTCACTCTCCTTTTCGATCTCTAGGGGCCTCATCTATAAACAGTGCCTATGCACAAAAATGTTGCTACACATTGAGATCTATATATAAAAACTAAACTTGGCATAAAGCTATGCACATTTTCACAGCAGCCTCAGACCATGCGTCCATTCAGTACTCCAAAAACAAATGGAGTCCAAATTGGAAAACAAAATTAAAATCCACAAAATCTTAAATTAGAACAGAATGGCTAAATCCCAGTAAAACCAAAAACAAGAATGTTTGAATTGTATTACAGATTACACTGTTAATCCAAGTATGGGAATAAAACATCATGAGTTTGATGCTATCTAATGTCTCAGTGTTAGCCTTGAGGATTTTACAGGTTTGTACAGGCCTCAGGTCAGTCTGACAGCTCCAGCTTCAACTCTCCACTCCTTTAGGCTCATAAAGTGAACAAACTACATAAAACAAATAACTCATACATATATGAAGGTAATACATATAAAATATAAACAGAAACAAAATACAGTATACACAGTGGTAGTGTGAACAGAATAAACATAAAAAGCTAAACAATGGTACAGACAAAATTGTTACTATAGAACAAGCACAAATGTGAAAAGCACAGCAAAAATGAAAACTGCATGAAAACCCAGTGTGTTTCCTGTTTTACACCATGTTCAATTATTGGAATACTAAATTAATAAGCATAGACTCCTTTTTACACTTAGTTGAACTAAACTATGAACAAAGAATATATGCTGTTGGTAAGTGCCTGTATAAACAGAACACACATTATACAAGAAGAATGTTTATTAAGCGCAAAGTTCTTAATGCCCTTGACTATTAGTGACCTCCAATTATAAAGCACATAATTTAGATCGAAAGAAACTGAGAAAATTTCAGATTTCACCAGTAAAGCACCATCTTTATTAAAATAAAGTAATCTGCCTAAACTCTTTGTCATACAGTATGTTCAGAATTGTTTTTTTGATGCAGCTTCTGTTCTATAATCTCATTCAAGCGTTGTAATTTTCCTTTGTGATGGGAAGTATCTAGTTTCAGGCATACACATGTCCTACTCCAGTATCCAAACAAAAGGTTCCTCTGTTAAGAGCTGGCTAAACCTTTCTGGTTTTATTCAAAGTGTCTTTTTGCTGCTGTCCTGTTGATTTTCTCTGTGAACATCCATTTCTGCTGATGACTTAAAGGGCTTAGTACAGAGGTGGGCAAGTGCAGCCTCCACATGCGGCCTTTGAGGTCTTTTTTTTGTGGCCATCATGAAGGTATCAGTGAAACAAGTGATTGCGGCCTTTTGGCTTGTTCACACTAGCTGAAAATGTTAAACGAAACAAACAACGTAAACGAATATTTGTTTGGTCTCCGCATTCATACCTGACTGAATGGTCAATGACAGCTAACGAAATATAGCCAAACTGAATGCAAGTTATGCCAATAGCAGTCAAGCTAGATATTTACTGTGGATAGAGTGCACGCACAGTGTAGATTTTCGCGAGTACCGCTGTAATTATTTCCCGCGGTAACTAAAGTGGCCAATCAAATGGCACCGAAAAGGGTTAAAGTTCAGCATGCTTAAATTTCAACGAAAGTAGTCAGATCCATCATTTCCTCATCTGATAAGTATCATTGGGTTTTACTGGTCATATAATGCAGTTACCGCTGTCAAAGAAATCCACACATGTAGACGATGAAAATCGACAGTTCAACAGTGAATGGGAGTTGGATTTCTTCATGTCAAACCAAGAAAACTCCATGATGTGCCTAAGATGCAAGACGCAAATAAGAACATTAAAGAGATCAAATGCAAAACAGCACTATGAGAGTTGTAAGTCACACATGAAGTACATCAATTTAAAAGATGAGGCCAGAAAGCAAGCATATGATTCCTTGAACAAGAGACATACAAAAGAAACATCCATGTTCGCCAAATTCAAATCATCCTCTCACAATCCGGAAGTTGAGGCAACGTTTCGAGTCGCCTTCAAATTGGGTGCTGCTGGAAAACCATATACTGATGTAGAGCTATTCAAATCATGTATACTTGAAGTTGTTCAGTGTCTCGAACCATCTCAACTTCAGAAATTTAAAGATTTACCTCTATCGCGAAAGACAATTGTGAGGAGCCAAGGTGAGATTGCGGTTGACTTAAAAAATCAACTGAACAAAATATGTCAAGAGTCCAATACTTTGTATTCTGTAGTGTTGGATGAATCCTGCGATACAACAGATACGGCACAACTGCTTATTTTCATCAGAACAATGTCACCAACATTTGACATCCATGAAGAGTTGTTGTCCCTAATCCGTCTCAAATCAACAACAAAGGCACAAGATATTCTCACAGCATTTAACAACACTTGTGTAGAGAAGAAATTGGATCTAATGAAACTTGTTGCTGTGCGTACAGATGGAGCTCCTGCAATGGTAGGAACAACGGGCGGTTTTGTGACTCTACTTAAACAACAAATTCACTCTCAATATCCAGAATCTCCCACATTATTGTCACTGCATTGTATTATATACCAACAAGCTCTATGTACCAAGTCTGCAACCTTGAACAACACATTGGAAAACGGCGTTGGTATTGTGAATTTCATTCGAGCTCGAGCCCTCAATCATCGCCAGTTTAGAGAACTCCTCCAAAATGATGATTCAACTGTGAAAGAGGACATTTTATATTAATCAAACGCTTGTTGGTTGTCAAGATGATCTGTTATAAATAGAATTTATGAATTGCAAGGCACTATCAAAGAGTTCTATGCATCCAAAGGAGTGGTTTGTAAACTCGTGGACATCAACTTTTGCATGAACCTGGCTTTTCTCAGTGATCTTTTGAGTGAACTCAACAGTCTGAATAAGCAACTCCAAGGCAGAAATCAAAGTGTCTGTGACCTCTGGCGGAGAATAAAAATATTTCAGCGCAAGTTGAAATTGTTTCACGGCAAGTTTCAGAAGTAACAGCTCTCCAAATTGCTTCCGTGTTGGAGTAATTTTGCCAGTAACAACCCATCTGTAAAAATACATTTTAATGAGTTCTGTGAAGTGCTCGGTTCACTAGTCGCTGAATTTGAGGCTCAATTCTCCGATATCCGTGTCAATGACAATGATTTACAGCTGGTTTCAGAGCCACACCTGATGGAACCTGACAATGTGCCAGAGAAGTTCCAAATGGAATTGCTGGGACTTAGTGAAGATCCAAATGCTCAGCACAAACTATCCCAAAATTCCGTGGATTTGATTTCATTTTGGCGTGATGCTCACATCTACCCCATTCTGCGCGAACACGCTCGACGGGTGTTAACATGCTTTGGTAGCACGTACATTTGTGAATGTACATTCTCTCATATGAAGTACATTAAAAATCGATACCGCACAGTCCTGACAGATGACCATTTGGAAGGCCAGCTACGTTTAAGAACAACAACTTTTGAGCCAAGTTTTAATGAATTGTCAACCAACAAACAGACTCAAAAAAGTCATTGAAAATTACAGAATTAATTCGTGTTATGGATTATTCTTACACTTTTACACACTTTGGGGTCAGTATAAAGTTTAATAATAAATAATTAATAAAAGCATGCCTATATATGTTGTTAATGACTTCATAATGGTGTGGCCTTGTTCGAGTTAAAGCAGTCATCATTGGCCTTAGTGCGAAAAAAGGTTGCCCACCACTGGCTTAGTATGTTTCTGTACAGGCAGTTGTGATTAGGCTTTGAGACCAAGGAGATGTTTTCATTGGCCATATCTGTCCATTTTTTTGTATATACAATGTACAATTTTTTCTCAGCAAGACCATTACTTTTAGAGCAATGGTGGCAGCTTGTGATAAGGACTCATTCCTATTTACTCTTAAATGCATCACATTCTTCTGATATATTTTGCTGGCATATGTTTGTGTCATATGCCTTTTTTTCTATAGGCTGCTTTCTGCTGTGTATCGCAACTATGGATGAGGTGATTAAAAGTGACAAACCTGTTTTTCTCAAAATAAGCAGCCAAAATCCACGTGCACGGCAACGCCAACACTTCGCTTTCATCAGGCAGTTGTAGTTTCCACTACGACTGCTAGATGGGATGAGCACCAACCGGCATTAGCAGGATACATGTGCCACCTCGGCTGCATTCAGCCTGGAAGCAGTTTGATGCAAATTCGTGACAATCATCTACAAGGGGTTTTATTCTCAAACTCTGGGGAGGTCACCCTTTACTTGAGTTGTTCTTATATGATTCCTCTCACTATGTTGTGTTATCTTAGTTTTGATTTCCCCAGTTTTGCATCAATCACAAACAGATTGCACTTCAAGGTTTGCTGAGAATGTAGTCTTGCTTTGACGGTTATCTAGACAGGTTGTATGCAACATTACTTTTGTAGATCATCTTGACAATATATCTTTCTATCTAAGGATCATCTGCTATAGACTAGGTTTTGCTGCAAGCAGTCTGGACATGATGGACAGTGGAATGCGGTTAGACTATCTAAATCTAGCACCTCAACACCCCAGATTAGCTTTACAGGAATTTAGTGGCAACCTTAAGGGATATTCAAGAGACCTTTGAACCATGTATTAGGAAAGAACAGACATGGAATTACCAGGGCACCTAGTCTTACAAAATTGAGATATGGCTGCAGTTTGCAACATTTACTAAGTCTGATATGCCTCAGATGTTTTACTATAGTCTCAAAGTCACTTTCTGCATAAACATAATATGTTTACAGGCCTTTCATGTATACCTCCAACATAAGAGTGGAGTTATGAATTATGGCAAAACCTCATGAGCAGAAAGGAAGTCTAGATACAGTTACAAAAAAATGGTAAACATGTGAGAAAAAGTAGTTTGGATTTAGGATAACCAGAAAACACATGCAGAAAGACTTTTATTCTGCCTATTCAGTGTTGCTGCCTTACAGCCCTGTGTCAAGTGTTAGTTTTTCGAGGTTAGTCACCTTAAAAATAGGTATACAGAAAGAATATGGAAGTTGTTTTTTTCAAGTAACTGTCAAGGCATCCTTGAGGGAGTACAGCTTTGAAAGAGTAACTTGGCAAAACTTCAGCTCTTGCTTCCTTCAAAGACAGAAGCGTACTAATCAATGTCTTTCAACAAAAGCTGAATGACACATCCAACAGTGTCTTTGAAGACTAAGCCCACCTGCTGTTACCTTTATCTATTCACAGAAATAGGGAGACACCAAGCAGATATAAAGCCTGAAAAACATACATTAAAAATGATTGTCATTACAAAAGCTGTTTAAAGAATGCATGTCTAACCCTTGTTTGTTTCATTTTATGTAACTCATTAATGAACTAATTTTATTCATTGCGTAAATGACAAAGTAGTAACAGAATAATTAAGTATAATACCTTTTTAGTGGGATAAGGAAGAAGGAGTTTTTGAAATGGTTTCTTTGTCAGTCTAAACCTTTGCAAAATTGTGAACATGTAATTAGATAAGAGTTTTATTATGATTTTATTTCTGACATGTACCATTGCTTCATTTTTTGGTACTTTATTCCTCAAATAACGAGAAGTGAAAAATTCTCAGTGATGTACATCTATGTAAACGTTCAACTTATTATTTATTAGTAAAGGTAGAAAATCAAACATATAACGCCAAAAACGGATTAATATTACCCAGATAGATATTAAAAATCTGGGACCTTCCCACTTTACACTGACTTTAGGGATAGTTAGGATTGTATTATAATATTACCATTCACAGATGCATTCTGGGAAGCTCCTTCAGTTCAGCCATCAATACTTGCAGTCATGTTTAAATAACAGGTTTCTTCACTCGGCAGTACCAGCTATTTATTGTAGACGCATTAGCATCTTTAGTGTTGTTTTTTGAAATGCTGCAGGTAACAATCATTCCGTAAGCAATGGGTTTCAAGTTCAGAATCATCAGTAGTTTGTGACTTTGAAGGCAATGATAAATTATGATTGGATTATTTTCCTTCTCATTTTTTCCATCTGATTTTATGCTCATTGTGACTAGTCAGCTGAAATCCAGTGTTGTACAGTAATGCAATTTTAACAAATTTTCTGATCTGATCAAAACCACTATAAAAACAAAGCATTACATCCAAAGCACACTTGCTGATTTATAATGTGATGAGATGAAATAGCATAAAAGCTCACAAAATGTCAGATATAATTCAACCATTCTGTTGAACCAAATAATAACCTTTTTAGGACTCTCATTCATAAATAAAAGAGGTGCGTACGGTATGATCAAGGTGAACCATGGAAAAATATGGACCATACTGGTGACAGCATTATACAGATAATAAAATCACAAGCCATTTTTCACATAACTGAAATTTCTTTGTTGAGAAGCAAACTTTCTCACTAATACAAAAGGTTAAAGTCCATTACGTTTCAATCAAAAAAGTCTTCAAAAGTATTATTGACCCACTCTAAACAGCTATGAATTTGAACCATTTACCACATTAACATCTTTAACCCAAGAATTTACAAAAGACATTGCTGAGGAATGAATGGAAAATATGGGAACTGAAGACCTGTAGCTAACTTTAATTATGCCAGAGATAGGCATATAACATTCCCATTGCCTTCATAACATTTATTGTTTGCATACTTGACTGAAGACTGTATCTGAATGTCAATTTTAAGTAATTTTTGCTCAGCACAAAATTTGCTACAATGGGAAATTATTACACCTTAAATGGCAGTATAATATAAGCATTTAAATGTAGAAAATCAGGTATTACAATGTACACATACAGTAGTTGTGTTAGGGATCTGATATAGAAGACACACAACAATTAACTGCTTAACTTCAAGTCCATGTTACAATTCAAATTGCCAAAATCTTAGCTGTAATCTATAAATGCCAATTCCCTCGGAAACAAAGACTAAATATGAAGTCTTTCTCTATTTGTTTTCCTTTGTATTCAAATAATTTCTATGCAGATACCATTATATCTCCATGAATAACATCATTTGCCTTTATATGAAAATTAACCAAAGGCTCAAGATGTTTTGAAAAGAGGTACTTGGAAACTGATTTTTAAGGTTCTAAAATACAACATATACTTTAAAAGTGGATTGAAATCTCAATTTTGCGAGAGATGTTATGAAAGCAAAACCTGAAACAAGTTTAAAAACTAAATTATTTAACTGATGAGTATAATGTAGTTAAATTTAATACTCCAAGAAAACTCCAAGTAATTTTTATAAATACATACTTCATTTGTAGCCAAAACAACCATCCACCCATTTTCCAACCAGCTGTATCCAAACACAGGGTCACGGGGGTCTGCTGGAGCCAATCCCAGCCAACACAGGGCACAAGGCAGGAACCAATCCTGAACAGGACACCAACCCACCGCAGGACACACCCACACACCAAGCACACACTAGGGCCAATTTAGAATCGCCAATCCACCTAACCTGCATGTCTTTGGACTGTGGGAGGAAACTGGAGCGCCCGGAGGAAACCCACGCAGACTCGGAGAGAACATGCAAACTCCATGCAGGGAGGACCCGGGAAGCGAACCCAGGTGTCCTTACTGCAAGGCAGCAACGCTACCACTGCGCCACCGAGCCGCCCTGTAGCCAAAAAAGATCCTCATAAAATACATTTCTTTTTAATCACTTGCTAAAACATGTGAATATCATAAATATACTGTAAATATATGTATAAAGATAATAACAATTAAGAAATCTTCAAAGATAATGTTAAATTATATTATAAGCATTAATATAATTTAGTAAATCTCTCAAGTTGTCTTGATCTAAACAACGACGTATAGTTAAAAAAATGTAGTTGCTTACTGTTTTTTTAAAAAAAAACATTTCATCTACTGTACACACATCACAAGTCCATGGTGAAAAAAAACATAACTTGGTCAACATAAAATGCTGCTGGAGTATGTGAATTTCACCTTGGGATTAATAAAGTATCTACTTATCTATCTATCTATAAAAAGTTTGGAAAGTTTTAATGGTATTCTGCATGTGAGATATTTATTTAATTTGCATTCAGACATGCAACTCCAATACACCAGATGCTAAATCAATTGAACAACTGTGCTTTCTTTCTGTATAGTGAATGTTTTTAGTTTGTCAAACACTTCTTGATACTCTGAGTAACACATCGGATATTCTGAGGGGTAGTGGTGTCGAATGATATAACTTGGGTGGACATAAGGCAGTTATCCATACAGTTACCATTTCCCTGCTGTCAAGGTCTACATTCAGCTTTGCGTGTTTTTCAATGTTGCACATTATTTTCAGTCTTTTTTCTTATTACTATCTTTGAAATTTCCCAAAATTAATTAAATTTAATAAAGTCCAAAAATAATTCAGTTTAGTTATGCCATAATTAAAATAAAATAGGTACAAACATTTGATTAATCTACTTTTAATGCTCACTTGTTAGGAGAGCAGTATTGATTTTGGAGTGTTGCCATTTCCTTGCAGTGCTATTAGAAATTCATTAAAAACATTTTTGTTCCAATTAAGTACTTTGAATAATATTCTTAATAATTTTGTTCAACCATTATTTCAGAAATGACTGTTTGGCATCACTTTAAATTTATGTAGTATGTTATTGTTATTTTTGGTGTTTCTGAGTTATTATATGTCATATTTTTATTTATTTTCTATTATGTCTATTATTATGTAATGTCTGTTGAAATATACCTGGCTACCTTGTGTTTTAGAGTTGGAGCCTCAGCCAGCGGGACCAACATGACAGTATCACTCCTAAGCACTGCCTCTGGCTATTTAGGGCCAGAGCAGAGAAATCATTGCATTTATTATGAGTTTTGTAAGTATTTCTGTATTTCTTTGGATTTTTATGGCTTTGTTGTCTTTAATGCTCTGTCTTAAGGATTTAGTTTTCTGGATTGTGACTTGGAACTTGTTTACTTTAGGATTGCCTTTTAGGGAACTTCTTTTGCCTATTTTTGCTTGTTTGAGCATTTCCTTGCATTTTTCTATTTTTTGTTAATTAATCCTAATTTATAAAGATTCTTTTTTGCCCTTTTGTGCACAAGCTGGGGGCTTAAAGTCATCCTCCCTCTTGTGGGTTTTCTATTTTATCTGGGACATTTTATGTTGTTTTGCCAGCTCCCTGTATTTACCTGGACTGGGTGAAGTTTCTGGGCTGACCACTGAAGCTTCTGACCTGCTTCTCGACTTATGTTTGGAAGCTCACACACATTTCATTATGTCATAAACTCCTTCTCACAACAATGACATTGTGTCACCATGTTGCATGTTTTGTTTTTTCTTGGGTGTTATGATTTTGTGTTTTTGGATTTCATGGATACTGTTATTTTGTGTGCATGATTGCTATGGTGCTGCACTATTTCTAGGCATGTAATCCATGACAATATGGATATTATGAGCTCTGTGGTGAGATGGCGTTTCAAGAAGTAAGAGAAAAGGAGCTAAGGACCATGAGATAAACGGAACAAAAAGGAGCAGGTTTTATATAATACAAAGTTTATGAACAGGAAGGGGTCAGAAATACTAGAAGAAGCAAGACAGATCAAATCGCCAAAACCAGGAATACTAAGCAAAAGTTGAAGTCAGAAATTGAGGTCAAAGAGTATGTTGCAAAAAGGTCCTAAAACTTTATTTAAAAATATTTGCCCCTAAGTACCACTACAAAGATTGATCCAATGGTAGGATGCTAGAAGCTTTGTACTGACATCTTATACAGAAGGTGTAAAAATGGCATAATTCATCACATGACTTACATGTCATATGACCATTAACAGGTGCAGCTAAAAGACAAAATGGCAGAAAGCAAACCAAAGGGAAAAGGGCACTGAAGAACAATTATAATAAATAATATGCAAAAAAAGTGAAACAAGGCATTAACATTAAGCAAAACATTACCCAGCTGTATGCCTCCAAAATAATTGTGTTTTAGTATATGTTTAATAGATTATGACTTGTCAGTTCCTTTTTTAATTCATTACCCAAACCTTCTGTAAGTAAATACATTGTATTTATATACTGTAACACTTTTCAGGAACATATGTCTCAAAGTGCTTTATAAATTGTCATGACAGACACTAACCCAAAAGTGAGTTAATACATTAAAACCATGCATAAAATCATATAGACATACAGTACATACACGATAAAACAGGAACACACAAAAGCAAGTTTAAATAAATTAAAACAAAGAATCTGCATGGACATACACAATAAATCTTGATTACACACAAATCAACCTAGAACAAATAAAGACAAGGAAAAAAAATCGGACGTGAGCATCAGTAGGCTTTATGCCTTAGGAACCAAGTTACCCGAACATTTCAGTAATTATTTATTGCTCTGATGCTGATCTTTTTGATCACAAAATAGGTCATTATAGTAGCAATTGACGAGAAGAATTTATAATTAGTTGCAGAATTACAATATTTGAGCGTTCCTCTAGAGTGCCTCTTTCTTTTGCACGATTTGGCTCAAAAACTAATCAGCACATCGTCATCTCATAACAGGCTTAAGTTTCAAGTTATTTTTCCATCTAGTCTTTTTAGCTATAGTCCGTCCTCAAAAAGCTGTGACACACAGACACACACATGAACACACACACAGAGACAGACACACACCCATCATCGAGATAATGATGTTTTCAGTATCAGAGACCAGAGATTGAAATTTTTGACGAATCTAAAGCTTTCTCTCCTCCCCCATAGATGACACGTTATGGTGGGGGAGGGTACAAAGCAAAAATGCATAGACATACACAGCAAAACACAGTAATGTTACAAAAGTGAGCTTGAACAAGTTAAAAACACAGTAAAATGACAAAGGTGGGTCTTAAGCTCCTTTTTAAAAATGTCCACAATTTAGGGACCACAATCTCAAATGCACAATTTTCTATATTCTTAAGTTTGGTGTGTGAGAGAGCTTACAAACCCTGATCTGAAGACCTCAAAGGCCTGGATGTGATATAATGATGCAGTAGCTCAGTAATATAGGTTGGAGTTTGACCGTGTAAGGCTATGAAAGTGAGAACCAGGATTTTAAAGTGAATTTCACGGGAACCTAGTGCAAAGAAATCGGGATGGGTGTTATGTGAGATCTTTTAGATGATCTAGTCAGGAGCCTTACAGTAGCATTCTGGAACAGTTGTAGGTGATCCAGTGAGGATGAATTTAAGCATGCCAACGGAGAGTTACCGTAATCAAGGCTAGATGACAGAAATGCATGTAATATCACTTCCAGCATTGTTTAGGAAACCATTTGCCTGAATTTAATAATGTTCCTGAAGTGAAAGAAGCAAGAATGTGTTCATAATTTAACAAGTCAAAGTCTGACCAAAAGAAACTCCTAGATTTCTGACAGTGGATTTCACAAAAGAAGAACCAGAGCCTAGGTTGTCTAGAACCTTTGGGATAAAATGGTCAGGTGCACAAATAATGTGTTTCAAACAATTCTCAGTCATCAATTTTTATAACAATTAGGCAGTCTTGCAAAACAGATTACTTTGCAACATGTGGCAGTTTATCAGCATAACAGTGGTAGGATATGCATTTAAAAGTGCTCACAATATGACCGAGAGGAATTAAATACAAGGCAGCCAAAAGAGGGCTCAGAACAGAACCTTGGGACACACCATAGGATGAGTAGCAGATGTAGACATAAAGTTTCCAGCACCAACGGAGAAATTCCTGTGAGAGAAACAGGAAAAGAACCATTCCAGGGCTGACTCAGATATGCTTACACTTGTCCCAAGTCTCTCGATCAGGATGTGATGATCAACAGTGTCCAACATGGCTGATAGTTTCAGGAACCCCAGCACAGATTATTCACCTACATCGCTATGCATTTGAATGCCACTACAGACTCTGAGGAGAGTGCATCCTACAAAAGCCAGGCTGAAATGTATCTAAAATAATGGTTTCCTCAAGAAAAAGCTGTAATTTGGTTGCCATCAATTTTTTTCTTAGATCTTTTCCATAAAAGGCAGTTTACAAATAGGCCTATAGTTTTGAATCAAATGATCATCAGGATTAGGCCTGTTTAAAGTAAGCAGGGACCTAGCCAGAATCAGTGAGTTGATTATACGAGGGCAATCCCAAAAGTAAGGTCTCCAATGCGGTGGGGATGTAGAGAAACTGTTCGTATGGCTGTTGGCCACACTGTTGTGATTGGTGCTTCCTCCACTCCCAAACAAGCATGTGCGGCTTCGCTGGGATGCTCAATCTTGGCTTGGCAGCCCTTGAAAATGGAGCTCCCGTTGAACACTACCGCCAAGTGCGAAGTTCGCGCAGGAGACCGTCAATTTCCAACGAGACAGTCGCGAAGGTTGAGGAAAACATGCATAAAGATCGGTGGTTGGAACTTCATCACCCACCCACCCTATAGTCCGGACTTGGCACCCAGTGACTACCACCTGTTCCCTAAGTTGAAAGAACATTTGTCCGGAAGGCCATTCTGCTCCGACGAAGAGGTGAAAGATGAGGTTCAACGCTTCCTGAAGGACATGGCGGCGAGCTGGTATGACATGGGCATTCTAAAACTACCACAGCGTCTACAAAAATGCATCGACCAAAATGGTGATTATTTAGAAAAATAAATAAGTCTTTAACCTTTAAAATGATGTAAACATTATAGAAAATAAACGGTTGTTTGTATTTCTAAAAAAATAGGAGACCTTACTTTTGGGATTGCCCTCGTAGATAATACATTAGGACCAATAGAATAAATTACATTTTTAAATAAAGAAACAGGTAAGATGTCAAGGGGGCAGGAGGATGGTTTCATCATGTTTACCAGTTCAGAAAATTCTTTCTAAATACCTGAGCCTCCTAATTCCAGTATGAATTTGTTTCCAGAGTTCTGAAGTGCAATGGGCAGTGAATGAAGATTTATAAAATGGTCACAAAACCAAAAACAATTGTTGTAAACCTGCCTGTTTGTTTGCAATACATACTGTATCATTGAAATTTCTCAAAAACAGCTAAAAAAAGTCACACAGACTGCCATATCCTTATATTGTCAGACAGAAACGATATTATACCATCATTCGTGTGAAAAAAGGAAAGAGCTTGATTTCAGGATAAAAATGAAATTGCTCGTACTAAAAACAAATTCTTTAATCTTCAGGATCTATATTTTTAACTTCCATGAAACTGCAGATCAAGCTCTCTTTGTTATACTCTTTACTATCAAATAGTTTGTTTATGCACTGCTCTTTGTCTTTAATTTTTCATCTGAAAGTGTTAATTGTACTAACTGATTTAATTCACTCATCTACTGCTGAAGGAAATTAAACATGCTCTGTAAAAGAGACACACAAAGCTTCAGTCTTAGATGGTGCTGTTCATTTCATGCTTGCTCTTGCTAATCCTTTTCTTTTCAATCTTGCTGCTTTGCTAACAATGATCATATTCTTAAATTTCAATACAATTCTGGTTAATCTTATTTAGTGCTTAGCTTTGGAAAAAGTACAAATACAAAATAATAGAAGTATTTTCAAAACAGAAATAGAAGATAACTTAATGTACATAAACAGGTGCACATGTCCACATACTATAACTGAAAAAAAGATGAGAGGTCTTTAAACTTCATCCATTCATCCAGTATTCCTTACTTGCACTCTTTGATGTTGTAAAGATTTCAGTAGACATTTGGCGGGAATTATTTAAAGAACATGTAAGGGCCAATCTTAGAAAGTTAATGTTTGATGTTACATTCATATTGTGTTTGCTTAATTTCAATAATGGAATATCATTTCCTTTTAGCTACCTAGGATATGGTATTGCCTTTTACCCCCTGTAAGTTAACGTGAGATAGAACTTTCTTAGCTATATCTGTAGAACAGAGTGTTAATTAAGCCAGTTAGAAATTACTCTTATCTCCTAGCATGGAATATTAGATATTTGCAAATAGGAGATGGCATACAATTATCTGACTATGTTTAACTTGATTAATGTGTCTCAATTATGACTGTATCACCAAACTTAGAGAAATGAAAAAGGATATATAAGCCTTAAGCAGATTTTTCCTGCATTTTGTGTGACCTGTTTTGCTTTGAAGATTTACTAAAACCTTTAAAACAAAGATATTTTGTCTGTGTAATTATGCTTGAATCATCCTGTGAAGCAAACTAAAAGCTGCAGAACTTTGGTAATTTTGGATAAATGCAGCTACAGAACATCTTATCTCTCAAAAATCTATTTTTTTCTGTTTTCATTTTTTTGGAGTTTGAAATTTTAAAAATTCAAATTACTCCATTAAAGGAGTAAGAGAATTGCAGTTTAGAAAGCCAGCAAATTTCTTCAGTGCAATTAATTGTGTGTTGTGATATGGAGCTTTTTTCTTGGCACAATAGTCTTTTTGACTTTAAAGCTTCTTACAAATATAGTTTAATAAATTTAAACAATAACAGAATCCCATTGTGAGAATACCACCTAATTCCTGATGGGCCTTAAATGGTAACATTGGTTGAAAAGTAGAGTATATGTAGAGTATATCTTAGAGTATATGTAGCACACTGGGAAGTGGCCCAAGCACGCTCCTACCCATCAAGAGCTGACCCGCTCTAATGTCTTTTGATGTTTTATTTTGTTTTTTTTCTGTTAAAGCACTGTCATTTGATTTATTTTTACTACCTCCCTGGGTGTATATTTGATCCAGATTTTTTTACCATTAAATATATCTCAATTCCATACTTTATAGTATATTTTTTTTCTAAATTGGCAGATCTCTAATAGATAGATAGAACTTTATTTGTCCCAAGATAAATTATAAAAATAAATAATACCTCATCATAAAGCTCAAATTGTACTGTTTGTGTTGAGCTATTTGAGGAACAAATGGTCAACACCTTGTGCCTGATCCTTGCAGCCCTATAATAAATGGGTTCTGAGAATGAGTGAGTGAGTGAATGGAAGAATGAATGAAGATTAGTTTTCTTAAGTAAACCAAATATTGCAGTGAGTTCAAATACATACCTTGATCAAAAATTGGGTGAACAAAGAGAGAAAAGGATAACACTAAATATTAAAATAAAAAGAACACAAAAAACTGGTTGTTTCTCAGGGTTGACCTATGCACATAATAGCGCTAGAGAAAGTGCAGAGGAGAATGACTAACCTGAGAGGCATGATCTATTAAGAGAGACTGAATA
This sequence comes from Erpetoichthys calabaricus, assembly GCF_900747795.2. Lineage (NCBI taxonomy): Eukaryota > Metazoa > Chordata > Cladistia > Polypteriformes > Polypteridae > Erpetoichthys > Erpetoichthys calabaricus. Next base: position 231,478,373 of record NC_041397.2, on the reverse strand, counting down.
ACTTTTTCAGTTTAAGCAAACAGAGATTAAGAGGAAACATGAAGTGTTTAAAATAAATAAATTAATTAGTACAGTGGATCCCAGCGGTTACTTTAAAATAAAATCTGCAACAAGAACATGGGGACAAATTTGGAATTTTGTTAATGGTGCATTTTGCACAAACGTTAGGAAGCTTTTCTTCATGCAAAATTATGAAGTTTTTCTTTACACAAACATTTCACATACACATAGAATAAATTACCAAGTAGTGTGGTGGATTGTTGCACTTTAGGAACCTTTAGATCTCAACTGAATGCTACTTTGGACAGCCTAAATGAAAAGGATGGATGAGCTTGTTGGACCGAATTGTCTGTTCTCATTACAATTGTTCTGATGTTCTTAGGCAGGTGGTTGACCTGTGTGTCCCTGTCCTGGAATATCTGGCATTCTGCTTACCTTGCATACAAGACTTCATTCCAACCTCTGTTCCTGACTTCAAACTGAATAAACTATTAGTTAGGAGAGGCCTGTACTATAGTTACTTCTGCGTACTCTCCTAAAGTCTCAAAGGATGGTCAACATGGTCTTCATTTTGTTTTGATGTATGGCTCCAACCCGGAATTTTTTTTAAGTAATGGCTGTACTTTCTGCTCATTAATTCCTGGTTAGTGGCAATTGAAATGAAAACTTTTACAAAAATAAACTGCTCAGTAAATTAGTAGCAATTTAAATACATCTATAACCCTAACAAAAGAATAAACAATAAGCAGGGATAAGTGAAAACAATTTCTTGTCTGAAAAGATTTCTTTTTATTGTTCTGTTGTTGCAATTAAGAAAAAGTAATTGTAATTGTAGCTCTAATTGCAGTTTGTCAGTCATTATATGTACACTTGATTGACACAAGATTACTTTAAGAAGTCTGAATACAATTACTTAATTATGGTCAAATCTTTACAAATATAATGAACCAAAGAGTATCATGTTAAAATGATATAATAGCACTGTCCTATTTCAATGTTGCGGAGATAGGCTGTTGCCTTGAGTAACTCAAAAATTGGATAAGGGATGGAGTGATAAATGGATGAATAAATGTATTTCAAAGCTGCACGATTCCAAGCATATCATTTCCATTTTCTTCCACTAAAATATTGCTGGTAATAGAATGTTATTAAAGATTAACATGTTTTTTTTCTTGATTTCAGCATTTGCATCATCATATTACACTTCAATAAGCACAATTTTGAAATTAACTGAATCTGGGACTAGGTTTGGCAACAATTTTAATAGCTACTATATACCCATAAAAAACTTAATTATAATGACATTGAATGCACTACTGCAGAAGTAGAAGCCTCAACCTACTAGAAATTAACCACCTGGTAAATTAGTACCCAAGAATATAACCTCACAATGGACTGAAAATTCTTTTTTCTTCTTCCTCTTCACCTTTTCCCACTTTTATATTGGGTTGATGCGCTTGATTAACCTTCTCCATACAGCTCAGTCCTACACCTCCTCCTCAGCAAAACTCCTTTCCTTCAGATCTTCTTTTACTTTATCCATTCACCCCCACTTTGGGCTCCAGCACTTGCACTCACATGTCCGTACCACTTCAATCTACTTTCCAGTACTTTCTTAGATATCTCCCCCAATTTTGCTATACCTCTGGTTGTCTAATTTCTTAATCTGTCCTCTTTTGTAACTCCACATATTAATCTCAACATTCTCATTTCTGCCACATCTAACTTCTTCCCCTGCTTTCCCCTTACTGTCCATGTTGCAGCTCCATATATCATTGCTGGTCTCACCACTGTCTTAAAAACCTTACCTTTAACCTTCACCTTAATTCTTTGATCACACAATACTTGTGATACCTTCTTCCAATTGTTTCATCCACACTGCATTCTATGAGTTATCTCTGCATCTAATTTTCCATCTTGGGCTACCACTGATCCTAGATATTTAAATTTATCCACTCTTGTCAGTAGCTCTCCCTGCATCTTAACTTCTAAATCCTGATCATTGTTAAATCTCATATAGTCTTTTTCTTCCTATTTATCTTCAGTCCTCTATCTTCCAAAACCCTCCTCCAAATGGGATCTTGTATGTTACCCCAACACCAATTTTAATCCTCACTCCCTCATATATATCATGGACAATCATCACATACTACTCTGGCACTCTTTTCTCTGTCATGCACCTGCAGACCTCTTGAGATGACACTCTATTATAAGCTTCTTCAAACCAATAAAAACAATATGCAGACCTTTCTGTTTACCTTGATGTTTCTCTATAAGCTGTTTCTGTTCAAAGAATGCATCAGTTGTTCCTCTCCCTGACATAAATCCAAACTGTTTCTCCCCTATTGTGTCTCCTTCCTAAGCCTTCTCTCTCTAACCTGTTCCCAAATATTCACTTTGTGTGACATCAGCTTTATCCCTCTATAGTTCCCATAATCCTTAATATCATCCTTCTCCTTATAATTGGGTACAATTGCACTGTACCTCTACTCCTTGGGTATTCTCTTCTGTTCATAGATCTTCTGCATTAGATCCCACAACACATCTGCTCCCCCTTCTCCTAAACTCTTCCACACTTCTGCTGGTATTTTATCCAGTCCTGTTGCTTTTCCATTTTCATTCCTTTCAGTGTCTCCTTTACTTCCTCACTCCTTGTTCTTGGTACTAGCTCTTCAGTTTGGACTCCATCCCCAAATACAACCATTGAATTCTCTTCATTAAACAGCTTTTCAAAGTACTTCTTCCATTTATTCTTGATCCTATCATGCTCACTCAAGACCACACCCTAATCATCCTTCATCTGCTTTATCTGACCTAAATCCTTTCCAACCTTGTTCCTAGTCTTCACAATTCTAAAAATCATTCTCTGTCCCTCTTTTGCCTTCAATTTTTCATATACCTCCTACAAAGTTTGTGCCTTGGCCCTTGCCACTGCCATCTTTGCCTTCTTGTTTATCTGCCTATACATTTCTCTATCTTCCTCTCTGCATCTCTGATTGGTAACATGTCTTCTTTGCCTCCTTCTTAGCCATTATCAAATCCTGCACCACCATGTCTCCTGTCACTAGGTGGGCTCCTTTCTGTCATACTATTCAATACCTTTTCACTGAAAATATAAAAATTAAACCAAAGTCTGGATATTTTTCTCAATGATAATGAAATCAGTAATATAGTAAGTGACCTACACCCTTCACCAAGTGACTGTTGAAGCCTAAAGGAATCTACATTTTACTTCTTCAGTCAGATCTAAAGTATACCTACAGCTATATAAGGCACTTTGTTACTCTGCATTAAAAGAAAGAAGATAAACCTGGTCCCAGGTGAGGTTTTACACCATTCATTGAGCAAGTCAATTTTGAATTGTTCATTAGCTCTCTCTTGCTTTTATAATGTTTGCCAAAGGTAACCATAATGGATGCAAAAACTCCTAGCACCATACAGTAGCTCAAACGATTCCCATAGCACACAAGCCCTTCCATAATTCCAAGGTCTCAGACATTACACCTTTCTGGGTTTCTCTTTCAGGAATGAAGGAAAGCAGATAGGCAAGAGTAAAATCATGACTAGCCTGCTCATATCTTTAATACCCTCGCCAGATCAAGAAGACAGAAAGCAGGATGAGTAAAAGTATAAACTTCTCATTTAGAAAAGGGTGTTTATTTGAACTATAAAGCTCTTGTCTGCTGATTTTAACATTTCAATATATGCTATATAGTCCACGTCCACCAGTAGTGAAACAAGTGGAATTGTGAGTTTGACTGCATGATGTCTTAATGATTAGCACTGCTGCCTCACAGCTCCAGATCCTTTGTTTGACATCAAATTTCCTTAGGATGTGTTTAAGCTGAATTCTCAGTACTCAATCTGAACGGTAGTACAGATTGAAGTCATGTCCTCGAAAAACATATGTTTTCATTATCTCTGTGCCAATTATTTGCCCATCATGGTTGATTTTTCATCTCATAAAGTAGATTAAGGGCATTGTCCATGTGGATCTCCCTATATGAGTGTGATTCAAAATTGACCCACTGTTAGTGCTCAGTGATCCATCACCCTGAATTAGATTTAATAAGTTTAAGAATGTTACAGTAGTTTGTTTTATATTTGTGGTATAACTGTAATTCACTTATTAATTAAATATTTACATTGTTACATTATAATTATAAAAAACCAAAAAAAAAAACAAGAAAAATCACCATAATGACAAAATAATAGTAAACCTTAAATGGCATATGATGTTACATAATAATTAAATTAAAAAGTAAATATTAACTTTTTTGATCTTTTATAGCTGTGCTTACTTGTCAAATATTTTAAAAATTTCTTAAACTTAATTTGTAAAAATAATGTGTAATGTTTAGTTTGATATTTTCCCAGTCTTCATGCTAGCATACAGTATTATGCATCTGTAATTGAAACCATAGGACAAGTCAAAATGAATGAGTTTTTCTTGCCATTAATGGAACACATACAAAGAGCTTTTATCTACAGGGTATTCTAAACTTTTTTTTCATATTCTACAGTTAAACCTAAATTTAAATTAAACCACCAATGTTTCTAGTTACTTAAATCTAGTCTGCTAGTACAATGTCTCAAAAAAAGAAAGATTTTAAGTTAGAAATTTTGACTGCTAACAGTAGTTTGCATGAATATATTTCTTTGCATTCACAAAACCGTGAGAAGTCATAATTTTCTAAAGCTATATCATCTATATAAGACTGAATTTGAATAACTAAGTAGCACATTGTTGTGAGACCTTCTGTACTTTCATATCTGCATGACTAAACTGCAATCTGCAGATAAGATGGGGAAATTAAATCATCTCCTTATTTCCAATTACCAGATGCAATTTTAATTACTGCTTGCCTTACTTTGTAGATAGAGAACATCACTAGCAAGGATCAAATGAGATTTGCCATCTTTGGTCCTCAGTGTATGCTGTTATGTCATTTATTTTAGAATCCAACTTTTCTTGCTGAAATCCTTTCTCTAGAGCTGCAGTTCTGTGCAGCTTTATGATACAAGATCAACAATGCCACTCGAAACAAACAGCTCTTATCAAGCAAACATCAAATGGAATAATTTAGCAAAACGATAAACCCCAAATGTAAGGCATGTGAAAGATTTGCACTGTAGCTGTTCTTTTTTTTCATTTTCCAAATTCAAAGACTGAAGAGTAGGGATAGCATTCTTTTGTAACTGGACTTCATGTACTGGACTGTTTCTTACTGATCCTACACTTTCATTAGAACAGAATTCTTTTCTTGGAAGAAACTGCTTATTTAAAAACATATCTTTTTTTAACAAAATGAAGCATAATAACCTTTGAACCCTTAAAATGCAAAATATAAAGAGTAAAATCATAAAAAGAAATTAAAAAAAATATGTGCTTTCCGAAAAGAAAAAGCTTGTCAATAAGAAAGATGTTATTTGTAAAGAACATGGTTTTTAATTAAAAGGGGTGCATTTATATCCTCTTTATAAATGCATGCAGGTACTTTCAGATAAATAATGGTCATTTAAATAAAACATGATGTTCACATACAATAGAGTACTCTTCACTCATTTAATTGTGTTTGAGAGGCAGCTTTTGAACAAGACTGAGGTGCTCCAAAAATAATGCCATCTCCAGATTTACTCCATCACTGAGCTATTTAAGTTAAGCCGACAGTGCACTTTAGAAATAGAGTTCTTATTATTATGTAAAAAGTATATTACTGTTAATCTTTGATTCTAAAAGCGATACAAATACTGACAAATACAAGTGGTAAATTATAATTACTTTTTCTCTTCTTTCTATTGCATTTTCTCTCAATGCTCATGTTACTCAACCTACATAGCTTATAAAAATATTCTCTTCCCTATAAGTTTTCATACTTTCTTGTTATAAAACACTGAGTTGCAGTGTTTTTTTTGCCACTGATCAACAGAAAAAGACTCTATAATGTCAAAGTGAAAACAAACTTCTGCAAAGTGGCTTGAATTAAATACAAATCTAAAATACAAAATATTTAATCACATATGTTTTCACCCCCCATCAAGTCAGTATTTAAGAGATGTAACTAATGACAGCCTTGAATCTGTATGGCCAGGTCCCTATCAACTTTGCACATCTGTGGCCTCATGTATAAATGATGCATACACACAAAAATGTTGCATACTCCCGTTTCCATGCTCAAATTGTGATGCATAAAACCTAAACTTGGCGTAAAGCCACGCACATTTTCACGCTAGCTCAAACCCTGGTGTATGCAAGTTCTCCGCTCAGTTTTGCAAATTGGTGGCACCCAGCATCAAAGCAGTGTTTTTGTTCCAGTGTGGTTTCCCTTTCTTTTTTAGATGCACATCCCTGACACAACTTTATAAATACACTGAAATTAACCACATATTGTTTATTGGTTTAATGCATCTGATTGTAATTAACCTGTAACAATATAATGGTCCACGGAATTGCCAAACTATTCTAAATACCATAGCTGCTTTAGCGTTGTTACTCTCACTGCACCTTCTTCTTCTTCTTTCAGTTGCTCCCCTTAGGGGTTGCCACTGCAGATCATCTTTTTCCATATTACTCTCACTGCACCACTCGGAGTATTTATATCACTGTATCCGAGTGTGGAATCACAGCTCTACAGCAGCTGATTGGAAAGAGAATTATCGGTATACAGCATCAAGCATACGCTGCCTCAGCCATGCGCACTGTCTATTGAACTGCTCTCATATGGCAAACGCTTCAGAGCCTTTCCTGTGGGGACATTGTGGGTCAGAAACAGTTTCATCCCAAGAACTATAAACGCACTCAATCAGTCCATCAAGTGCTCCTTGTAGAACTGTTTGTACTTATTAGTACAATTACCTCACTGTAAACTTGCGATACAGTTATAATATTGCACAGCCTGAGCCACTTTATAAAGCGTGTATTTACATATGATGACGATATCTTCTTTAAGATGAAATGCAGCAAAATATGTTTATTACATTATACAGATAAAATGTTAACATCATTTAAATAATCTATATTGTTAATAATTAAACATGTGAGGACACGGTGGCGCAGCACTAGCTAGTTCAGGGATTGTTCCTGCCTCATGCTGTATTCTTGCTGGGGCTGGCGCGAGACTGGAAGGATAGATGGATAGAATAATTAAACATGTACTATGCAGATATTTCAATGTTCCTTAAAAGTTTTGAAGAATCAGCGTTCTAAGCTTACAGATGGCTTAACATCTATTACAGAGCTGATTGTGTGGCGATTGGCTACTTAGAGAAAGAAAAGGAAGGACAGGAATTGGGAGTTAGTATGTTTGAAAGAGACTGTACTGCTACAATAAAGTATTTCATCGACGGTCGTGCATGGCGCAGGAAGCATCTTGCAGGAGGCATGAACAATCTATGGACAGGGCGCCAGCTCGTCACTATCACTGTGCCACCGTGTTCCCATGTTTAACAACATGCTTTAATCCCTATTATCATGAAAATGATATCAAGTATACATCTCAGTGTTTTAATTATTCAGAGAGCTGTAATATCACGAATGTAATGGATTCTGTGTCCAGTCAGAGAAAGAGAAAGCCTGTTTAAGAAGCATGTAGTGATTCACACACAGAAGAACAAATACAAAACAAAACATTTAACGTGCTACTTTAGTTACGATGGTATTTGAGAAACTAGTAAATTAAACGATTTACAGATGAAGTTTATATTGTTCTACTTTAATGACAAAAAGAACTATGTGATTAAAGTGGAAATTTCAAGATTAAAGTTGACTTTTCAAGCTTTTTTCTCACTGTGTCCCTATTTTTTTTTCTTTTCTCTGTACCCTAGTAAGCTTTCATATGACACTCAGACAGTGGGCTAAGACTCGCCTTTTCACGGCAACTTTCTGACATCTTCTTTTTTATTTCGGGCACTGTGCGACTTTGTGAACTTGAGCTTTTGAGTTTCTCTGACACTCTATGTCGCTCGATCAACTTCCTTTTGTTGATTATACTACTGTTTAATCCAACAAATAGTATGTTTTTTCTTGCCTCCACTTGGTATTCACTGAAATTCTTCTATTTTCCCCCTTGCTTTTGCCATTGCCTTCCACAGAATGCGGAGCTTAAGGGCTATTTATATTGAATTGTATATTCAAAGAGGCATAATTCTGGGAGGAGTTGTGAAGTGGCAGCAGGCGAGTGCACGTGCATTACTTTTCACGCTGACTGGGATTTATGGAGTGGAAGAATGTGGAAGTTGGCGAACGCACAGATTTATGCATCTGAATTTTTTTGTGTATACGCACATTTCCATGGGCTTGCACCCATGGGGCTTGGCCGGGCACAGCCCGAAGAGGCAACGTGGGTCCCCCTTCCCATGGGCTCACCACCTATGGGAGGGGCCAAGGAGGTCGGGTGCAGTGTGAGTTGGGTGGTGGCCGAAGGCAGGGACCTTGGCGGTCCGATCCTCGGCTACAGAAGCTGGCTCTTGGGACATGGAATGTCACCTCTCTGAAGGGGAAGGAGCCTGAGCTAGTGCGCGAGGTCGAGAGGTTCCTGCTAGATATAGTCAGGCTCACCTCGACGCACAGCTTGGACTCTGGAACCAATCTCCTTGAGAGGAGCTGGACTCTCTACCACTCTGGAGTTGCCCCCGGTGAGAGGCGCCGAGCGGGTTTATACTTACTTATTGCCCCCCGACTTGGAGCCTGTACATTGGGGTTTACCCCGGTGGACAAGAGGGTAGCCTCCCTCTGCCTTCGGGTGGGGGGACGGGTCCTAACTGTTGTTTGTGCATATGCACTGAACAGCAGTTTGGAGTACCCACCCTTTTTGGAGTCCCTGGAGGGGGTGCTAGAGGGCATACCTTCTGGAGACTCCCTCGTACTGCTGGGAGACTTCAATGCTCACATGGGCAATGACAGTGAGACCTGGAAGGGCGTGATTGGGAGGAATGGCCCCCCCGATCTGAACCCGAGTGGTGTTTTGTTATTGGACTTCTGTGCTCGTCACGGACTGTCCATAACAAACACCATGTTCAAGCATAGGTGTGTTCATATGTGCACTTGGCACCCTAGTTCGATGATCGACTTTGTGGTCGTGTCGTCGGACTTGTGGCCACATGTCTTGGACACTCGGGTGAAGAGAGGGGCGGAGCTGTCAACTGATCACCACCTGGTGGTGAGTTGGCTTCGATGGTGGGGGAGGATGCCGGTCAGGCCTGGTAGGCCCAAACGTGTTGTGAGGGTCTGCTGGGAACATCTGGCAGAGCCCTCTGTCAGAAGCAGCTTCAACTCCCATCTCCAGCAGAACTTCAACCACGTCCCGAAGGAGGTGGGGGACATTGAGTCCGAATGGGCCATGTTCCGTGTCTCTATTGTTGAGGTGGCTGACCAGAGCTGTGGCCGTAAGGTAGTCGGTGCCTGTCGTTGTGGCAATCCCCAAACCTGTTGGTGGCCACCGACGGTGAGGGATGCTGTCAAACTGAAGAAGGAGTCCTACAGGACCCTTTTGTCCTGTGGGACTCTGGAGGCAGCTAATAGGTACCGGCAGGCCAAGCGGAATGCGGCTTCAGTGGTTGCTGAGGCAAAAACTCGGGCATGGGAGGTGTTTGGGGAGGCCATGGAGAACGACTTTCGGATGGCTTCGAGGAGATTCTGGTCCACCGTCCGGCGTCTCAGGAGGGGGAAGCAGTGCAGTGTCAACACTGTATATGGTGGGGATGGTGCGCTGCTGACCTCGACTCGGAATGTTGTGGGTCGTAGGGGGCAGTACTTTGAAGACCTCCTCAATCCCACTAACATGCCTTCCAATGACGAAGCAGAGCCTGGGGACTCGGAGGTGGGCTCCCCCATCTCTGGGACTGAGGTCACCGAGGTGGTCAAAAAACTCCTTGGTGGCAGGGCCCTGGGGGTGGCTGGGATATGCCCGGAGTTCCTCAAGGCTCTGGATGTTGTAGGGCTGTCTTGGTTGAAACGTCTCTGCAACATCGCATGGACATCAGGGACAGTGCCTCTGGATTGGCAGACCGGGGTGGTGGTCCCCCTCTTTAAGAAGGGGGATCGGAGGGTGTGTTCCAACCACAGAGGGATCACACTCCTCAGCCTCCCTGGAGAAGTCTATTCGGGGCTTCTGGAGAGGAGGGTCCGTCGGATAGTCGAACCTCGGATTCAGGAGGAACAGTGTGGTTTTCATCTTGGTCGCGGAACAGTAGACCAGCTCTACACCCTTAGCAGAGTCCTGGAGGGTGCATGGGAGTTCGCCCAATCAGTCTACATGTGTTTTGTGGACTTGGAAAAGGCGTTCGACCGTGTCCCTTGGGGAATCCTGTGGGGGGTGCTCTGGGAATATGGGGTACCGGACCCCCTGATAAGAGCTGTTTGGTCCCTGTACAATTGGTGTCAGAGCTTGGTCCGCATTGCCGGCAGTAAGTCGAACCCATTTCCAGTGAGAGTTGGACTCCGCCAGGGCTGCCCTTTGTCACCGATTCTGTTCATAACTTTTATGGACAGAATTTCTAGGCACAGCCAGGGTGTTGAGGGGGTCCGGTTTGGTGGACTCAGGATTGGGTCACTGCCTTTTGCAGATGTCCTGTTTGCTTCATCAGGCCGTGATCTTCAGCTCTCTCTGGATCGGTTCGCAGCTGAGTTTGAAGCGGCTGGGATGGGAATCAGCACCTCCAAATCCAAGACCATGGTCCTCAGCCAGAACAGGGTGGAGTGCCCTCTCAGGGTTGGGAGCGAGATCCTGCCCCAAGTGAAGGAGTTCAAGTATCTCGGGGTCTTGTTCACGAGTGAGGGAAGAATGAAGCATGAGATCGACAGGTGGATCGATGCGGTGTCCACAGTGATGCGGGCTCTGCATCGGTCTGTCGTGGTGAAAAAGGAGCTAAGCCGTAAGGCAAAGCTCTCAATTTACCAGTCGATCTATGTTCGATCTACCCTCACCTATGGTCATGAGCTATGGGTAGTGACCGAAAGAACGAGATTGCGAATACAAGCGGCTGAAATGAGTTTTCTCCGCAGGGTGTCTGGGCTCTCCCTTAAAGAAATGGTTAGAAGCTCGGTCATCCAGGAGGGGCTCAGAGTAGAGCCGCTGCTCCTCCACATCGAGAGGAGTCAGATGAGGTGGATTGGGCATCTGATCAGGATGCCTCCTGGACGCCTCCCTGGTGAGGTGTTCTGGGCACGTCCAACCAGGAGGAGGCCCCGGGGAAGACCCAGGACATGCTGGAGGGACTATGTCTCCCGCCTGGTCTGGGAATGCCTCGGGATTCTCCCGGAAGAGCTAGAAGAAGTGGCCAGGGAGAGGGAAGTCTGGGCATCTCTGTTCAAGCTGCTGCCCCCGCGACCCAACCTCGGATAAGCGGAAGAGGATGTATGGATGGATGGATAGATACGCACGTTTCCGCTTTTGTCCTTACACCATGTTTTAGTGTGAATTCTACGCATGACGTTATACATTAGGCCCCAGGATACTGCACTTTTTCTCCATTCTTTGCAAAACTACTCAAGTTCTATCAGGTTGCATGGAGACATGAGTAAACAGCCTTTTTCAAGTCCAACTACAAAGTCTCAATTGGACTGAGATCTGGACTTTGACTAAGTCACTCCAGGACATTTACATTGCTGTTTTTAAGCCATTCCTGAGTAGCAACAGTTGTCAGTGTCTCCAGTCTCAGCAGCTGTAGCTTGTACCTTCTTCAGAGTTGTCACAGGTCTCTTGGTGACCTCCTTCACTAGGCGTCTTGCAAAGCCATTTTACATTTGTGTGGAAGGCTTGCTCTAGGGGATTTACATCTGTGCCAGACTGCTTCCATTTCTTAATGATTGATTTAACTGGAAAAAAGAAATATTCAGGGACTTAAATATTTTCTTGTCTCCATCCCCTAGTTTGTGCTTTTCAATTACCTTTTAACAGAGTTACCTGAGTGAACTTTTGTCTTCATTGTGTAGGTTAGACCACAATACTGGCTCAACACAAGTTGGACATTCCAGAGAAGGTGCATGTATGCTACTATCAACTGAAACCCCCTGACTGTAGACAGATGATCTCCATTGAACTTATTATGTAACTTTTTAATAGCAATCGGTTATCCCAGGGATGATTTACGCATGTCATATTACAGTGGGTGATTATTTATGTGATCAGGTATATATATATTTGTAATTAATTTAGACCACTGTGTAGAGATCTGTTGTCACTTTACCGTTAAAGGGTCTTTCTCTGTTGATCAGTGTAATAAAAGCCACCACCACTGAGATTCAATGTTGCATAACAATATAATTTGCACTGTATATACAGACAAACTTTTTAGGAGAAAACAAGTTTGCACACTTGTGCCATCTTCACAACTTACACACAGACAATTGTCCACATTTCATCCCTCCTACCGAGTATGACAAAGTACATTATTTTTCTAAGCTAAAGGACTTAGACATTGAATACAAGAAGCATATATTGTAAAAGGCTCATATTGAAAATATATTTTAATAATATTTTTAATTCTTACTCACTACCACAAATATCTCCCTATGGTATGAATAACTTGGAGTGAGTTTGAATAATATAGTTTGGTTTTTTTTACACTAACAATTATTAGTAATCAATTACTTAACGTCCATTTTGGGCCCATGTTGTAAGTCAGGTTCAAGTGTGCACTGGGGAAACACCAAGAACAAATAATCTCCATGATGACCCAGAAGAATTACTCTAAACCGTTCCAACTGATCAGTCCTTCCGCTTTCTCGAGTTCTGAAACAAATGACTCAGGCACACTAATGTAGCCGTTTGTTTCATTTCCTTCACCTGTATGACATGAAAAGGGGCTTGTCTTTCTTGGACTCCCAACTAGTCTTATGAATTTTGAGTGCTTTTTTTACATCGTTTTTTTGAGTACTTATACAAATTCATACCCAGAATTAAAAAGCGTGTCAACAGAAATGCAAAAAGAGTAAAAATCATATAATATATAAAGATGAATGTGTCTGGTATGCAAATCCAACCTGATGAACATAACTCGGAGAAATTTTGGACAGATTTACCAGTTGTACAGGGGAAAAGTATAAGTTATGTTTTTTTCTGAAATTTTCCTCTGGGAAACTTTATTCAGTAACCAAACCTGTGATTTATTAAGCAGTGCACCTAGGATGCATTTTTGTCAGTTGACACAGGTATGCACAGATGCACCCCAAACAGTGGGTTTAGTCAGTGAAATGTTGCCCTGGGGACAATAGTTTTTCACCACAGCCTCATTTTACTATATCTTTGGCAGCGTCGGATACCCTGCTAAACGTTTTGTAAATGAAAGATGACTTCAGGTACCATGCACAAATTTACACAATGTACTTGTGCATTAGCACAACACCACATTTTATTTTAATCATTTATTTCTTTGTTTTAAGTGTGTCTTCATTGAACTTATATTAGTAAATCACTTAGCAATTAATCTGCAAAAATAAAAGTGGTCAGTTTGTGCTCACTGGCCTCATGTACTGTTTTCTCCTCACACAATGTAGTGTTGTATGACCAAAATGAATAATTCTCAGTTTTAGCTTATAAAAAGGAATTGCTGACTTATGAGGTAAATATCCAACAGTCCTGAATCCCTTTCCATGGTGAGACGGCAGGAGATACAATTTGTAGACAATCACTTAATCTCTGTAGAAGCTAGAGATTATCACTGTTGGTACAGTCAAACTGCTACGTAATGACTGGTTTGTTGTTATTGATTAATGGAGAAAAAGAAAGAAAGAAAGAAAGAAAGAAAGAAAGAAAGAAAGAAAGAAAGAAAGAAAGAAAGAAAGAAAGAAAGAAAGAAAGAAAGAAAAGAGCATATGGTTTGTAGGAAATTACCTTAGTTTTATAGATCTGAAAATTTGTTTAATGTATTAGAGTGGCACCTTTTAAACCACTTTTAAATGTGGAGAGTGCAAATGACTTCCCTTTCATCGGCACTTCTGTTTCGCTTCGGTAAATGTACAGTAATAATATTTTGAGCTTCAATACACGTTTCTTTGCTCAGTGATTGTAAGAGCACTTGTCATTCTGCTGTAATTACTTCATCATGGAAATGTCAAACTCTACTAGACTCTTTGCCCTTCATACCCTATAGCCGATTCTATTCAAGGCGGAAGATGATGGTGGCTTTTCACTTTCTTTTTTAATCACTAAACTGAAGGGAAATAATAAAATCAGGTGAACACATTTTTCTTCTATTTTCTGGGTTGCAATCAAGGTCATTAGTTCTTCAAAACTTGGAATCATTCCATTCAGAGATGTTACAAAAGTTAATCAAAATTAACTGTATTACCATAAACTAAAAAAAAAGCCAAAAGTAGCTTAGATTGACTCCATGTACATAATTCTAATGATGGAAAAGTTCAATATATAAAAAAAACAAAACTCATTTAATTTCACTCTTAAATAATAGCCTCTCACAGCTGGTTGCAGTCCAGATACCTTAATTAAGGAACATGTAGAATACTAATTAAGAGTCATTACATTGGTGAGAGCTTTTAAATTTTAAGAGTGAAGAGCGGAACAAATCAGGTATCCGGTATTTTGCATTCAATCCACTTGAACTGGCATTCAGAAGTAATACCTCCAGCTGTTCATAATATCATGAATTTCACAAAGGATGTACAAACATATTATATTTCATTTAACCAAATAAGAACATGAGGTAAACTAAGGGCACTCTAAGACATCTAAATCATTCCTGTTTCAGTCTCTTGGTCTTTCTTTTTCTTTATCATTAAAAATACATGGTAGAATGGCATTGTTTTGAAAAAGTATAATATCAGCAAGGAATAGGTCTCCTCTCTCATCACACGTCAAACATGAATAAAGTTGCCTACCTTTCTTTATCCCGACACACTGCGTAGTGCATAGTAGCACAGTAGAGATGTACCGTATTGCATCAGAGGGTATAGTTATTGAAACCCTTAATTTCATGTACTGATTTCATGAACAGTTTAATGGGCTTTGGTTACTTTATTAATTAAATTTTATTTATACTCAAGATACTGTACCTCCATGAAGATTAAACCATAAAATATTGTTAGTCAATGAGATTTACAGTATATTGCAGCCTTTAAGGATCTAGCAGTATCTAGGTAAAAAAAAATATTTTAGATATGTCATATCAGAGCAGTTTGATTTGTCAAGAAAAATAAATTAATTGGATAAAAGAGGGATATTTTAAGGTGAAAACTTGAAACTTGCACCAAGCCTGACAGGAATGCAATATTCAGATACTATCAATAATCATTATATAGCACATAAAGTGAAAACAACAACAACATTTATTTATATAGCACATTTTCATAAAAATGATGTAGCTCAAAGTGCTTTACAAGATGAAGAAAGGAAAAAGAAAAACATAAAAATAACATTACTTAATTCTTTGTTACTTAGTATTGCCTAATGTCCGAAGGCCAGGGAAGACAGAAAAAAAAAAAAAAACTTCAGCCCTAAAAACAAAATCTACAGGGGTTCCAAGGCCACGAGACCACCCAGCCTCCACTGGGCATTCTACCTAACATAAATGATCTAAATCAGTCCTTGTGGTTTTCAGGCCTCATGTAGAAGAATTAGATGATGATGGTCATGTGGACATCTGGCCTTCAATCCATCAATGTAAGGACTGCATGGTGCTTTGATCGGGTGGTGGTGGTGCAGATTGACACCACAGAAAACCAGAAAAAGAACAGCAGAGAAAGTAGGGGCTGGCTAATTTCAATTGGTAACCTATTCCAGATTTTAGGTGCATAACAGTAGAAGGCTGCCTCACCACTTCTTTTAAGTTTAGCTTTTGGAACTATAAGCAGGCACTCATTTGAAGATCTAAGGTTACGATTTGGAGTGTAAGGCGAGAGGAATTCCAAAATATAGAATGGAGCGAGATTATTTAAGACTTTTTTTTTTTTACATGTTCTTGCCTCTTCCAATCTTGCATCAGTTTCTCAGAAGCATCGAATTTTGTTGCACCAGCACAGTTACCAATTTCTTTCGCTGCTTCAACAACTTTTAATTTAAAACCAGTTTCATATTTTCTTCTGATTGAATGCTCCATCGTAGAAAAGGGATGCTCTTACAATAAAGTTGTAAGAGGGTGTGAGATACAAAAAACACAAATCAGTGCAAGCATTGCTTCGGAATAGTTCAGGTATTACCATGTGCTCACGTAGGCACAATACACTGAAAAAAAAGGCAGTGTGCTCCGTGGTTACTCTCTAAGGTGGGTGTTAGCATATCATAATCTCTTGGACCAATAGCGTGAGTTTTCCACATTCGACTTATACGACCGACATTATAAAATACAGATTTACCTGCGGGAGAACTTATCCGTGAGTATATACAATACTTCTTAACATTAAAAACACTTCTTAGTATATATATATATATATATATATATATATATATATATATATATATATATATATATATATATATATACTGTGGCACCCGGCTGAGGTTCCTACCCGGCCAGGATGCCCGGGGAGACAGGAGGAGGGCTCATGCCTCCTCCAGACCACGAGGGGGCGACTGCCCTGGTTGTATTGGGGGCCACGGGTATAGGGCTTGGAAGCTGAACCCTGTAGGGGCCCATGGTCACCACCAGGGGGCGTCCCCATGCCTAGAGGGCCCTGGACCCCAGCACTTCCGCCACACCAGGAAGTACTGGGGGGGAAGAAGAGAGGGAACACCCAGAGTGCTTCCGGGGAGACAGCTGGCATGTCCGCCACACTGGGGCGTGTCGGTGGAAGATTGGCGGTGCACACCTGGAGCACATCCGGGTATGGATAAAAGTGGCC
Organism: Erpetoichthys calabaricus; assembly: GCF_900747795.2. Classification (NCBI taxonomy): domain Eukaryota; kingdom Metazoa; phylum Chordata; class Cladistia; order Polypteriformes; family Polypteridae; genus Erpetoichthys; species Erpetoichthys calabaricus. The sequence goes on along the minus strand of NC_041397.2, from coordinate 231,461,578 downwards.
ATCTCCCTTCATTTGAGGCTGGAGTCGGGTGGAAGCAGGACGAGATCAGAGAGAAAGAGAGAAGGAGGAGGTCCGAAGAGGAGGCAGTGTGGTTGGCCTGGACTTTGGGGAAGATTGGGGTTTGTGGAGCACTTAAAGACTTGTAAATATTAGTAGTGTAAATAAACGTGTGGTGGTGATTACAACATGTCTACTTGACTATTTCCGGGGCTCGTTGTAATGTAATTACCCCGATCTACATGCTGTCAAATAAACGAACCACACGCCGTGGTGCAACGTTAGGGGCTTCGCCTCTAGCGCTGACGTCCGAGGTTCAATTCCCGAGAGGGAGTGCAGTAGAGTGTGTACGCCTGATGAGCCCAGAATTAGGGAGAAACACGTGTCGCGTACTCTTTGCATTATTTGACAGTGAACTATTTCAACCATTCTATGATCTGCTTCTCACAACTGAGGGCACCGTGGCGGATGTTAGCTGACTTGCTGACCAACCACAAGCGTTATCTGGTAGGTAACCACCCATACATTCAGATTGTGATTCAGACTACGAATGCCGTGAATGTAATTACCCCGATCTACATGCTGTCAAATAAACGAACCACACGCCGTGGCGCAACGTTAAGGGCTTCGCCTCTAGCGCTGACGTCCGAGGTTCGATTCCCGAGAGGGAGTGCAGTAGAGTGTGTACGCCTGATGAGCCCAGAATTAGGGTGAAACACGTGTCGCGTACTCTTTGCATTATTTGACAGTAAACTATTGCAACCATTCTATGATCTGTTTCTCACAACTGAGGGCACCGTGGCGGATGTTAACTGACTTGCTGACCAACCACAAGCGTTACCTGGTAGGTAACCACCCATACAATCAGATTGTGATTCAGACTACGAATGCCGTGAATATATATATATATATATATATATATATATATATATATATATATATTATATATACAGTATATACTATATATTTATATATATACAGTATATACTATATATTTATATATACAGTATATACTGTATATATAAAATATTGCAGTTTAAAAGTTAAAATGTCATTGTAAGAGCCAATTTTAGAAAGTTAAAGTTTTGAGTTAAACTCATATTAATGTTTGCTTTATTTGAATAGAACATAATTTCTTCTATAGTCATAGATAATGGTATAGTCTTTCTTTTCCCTATAAGTTAGTAAGAGATAGAATCTTCTTGCTATAACTGAGAAACAGTGAGATAATAAATTCAGTTGTGTTTAGAACAGGTCCCAGTAAAGAGGGACTTTGTAACCCATTTTAAGTTTAGAAATGGGATAAGCATACAGTTTTCTGACCGTTTTGAAATGGTTCAGAAATTATAAGAAATTAATAACGATTTAAGTTGTAACAAGATTAAGCTCAGAACTACATTTTTCTTATTATAATTTTTTCTTTTTTTTTGCTATTTTAATTTTTCTTCCTTTATTTTTTTGTGAACTGTTTTACTTTAAAATTTAACTAAACTTTTAAAAACGAAGATATTTTGTCTGTGGAATCATTTCTGCGCGTCAGGCCTTTGCTGAATCCCATTTTTTGAGTTTGAACTGCAGAATTTTAGAAACTTTGGGAAAACGCAGCTACATTTTCGTCAGAAAACTTGCCATTTTAAGGCCTTGAAACTGGAATCTACCATCTGAGGACAGAGGACGCTTCTGCTCCTGAACTTGTCAACGAAAGAAAAAGAACTGAGTCATCACGAGGTACTGTGCTCTTACCTTCTATCTCTGCGTTATCGTAATGAAAGCAAGGTCGCCGCACCTGAACTTGAGAAGATTTTAAGAGACTGTGATATTATAACGACTTTGTGGATGGTCGCTTTTGCTTTTGCCTGAGTTTTTGAAGCCTCACTATAAGGAAATATCTGCTTTGTTGGAACGTTCCTGTTGTGACGTTTGTTGCTGTCAAGAGAACCAGCTGTCAGTCTTTGTGCTGTTATCATGGCAATGTCTAAGCATAAATCCAGTGAAATTACTAGTAAAATGAGTACAGACTCGAAGCCAGAAAATGTAATCGGAGATCTTAAAGGACACATAAGTCAGAGGAAAGATAAACTTTCTGTGCTTATAGCTGAAATAGAAAGTCTTAAAGATACTCCAGAAAATCATTTAGAAGTAGCTGAAAGACTTGAAAATTTTTGCGAAACGCACAGTGAGATAGAAGAGTTGAATCAAAGGCTAATATCAATGTTGAGTAAACAAGGCGGGATTAAGAAACAGAAAACGACATTCGCCGAAACTTCTAAGAATTGGAACGAATTTGTTAATGTTACAAAGCTATGGCTGAAAGATGCAAATAGACTGTTAACACATAAATCCGATGATCAGCTAGTTAACCAATTCGAAGAGATGCAATTGCAAGAACGGAATCGCTCAAAGTCAAAGACACGAAAGACTTCTCCGCAGTTAAAGCGCACTTTAGAAATTAAATGTGACTCTTCAGCCCAGAAAAGCGCTGCAGCGGCATCATCACCCTCATCGACAGTCACACTTCAACGCACAGAACTTGATAGTATTCTACAAATGTTACATGAACTTAAAGCTAAAGTAGAAAAGCAAGAACAACCCACAACTAGTGCACAAACCGGCACTGAAAGCTCCAGAAATGATATACTAGATGTATTAGTATGAAATCAAGCCGAATATCAGAAGGATCAAGCTGAGTGTCAGAAAGCAATTACTGAAATGGCTAAATCGTTAACCCAACAAAACAGAGCTACTACTCCACCTCCAGCACCAGCACCAACCCCAGCGCCACGAGGTGAAGTACCGCATAGACAGGTTCCTTTATTTTCAGGTGACCCACTTGACTATGCAGATTTCATCAGAGCCTTTGATCATGCTGTGGGTGCTGTATTAACAAACTCACAAGATAAATTAGATTACTTGATCCAGTACACCAGAGGTTCGCCTCAAGAAATGATTAAAGGCTGCGCACGAATGTCACCAGATGAAGGCTACTCAGAAGCTAAAAAATTGCTTGAAAGATATTATGGCAATGAGCTATTCGTAGCAGACGCATACCTCAATAAAGCATTGAAATGGCCTCAGATAAAGCAAAACGATGGGGAAGCTCTAAGAGATTACGCTAACTTCCTCTCTATCTGCATGAACACTATGAATGATTCAGGGAACGGTGGGGAATTTAATAACAGTAATAATGTGCGTGTTGTGTGTAAGAAATTTCCATCCTCACTGAATAACGAATGGATGAGGTATGCATATAAGCTTACAAGAGACAATAAAAAGAGACCTGGCATACCTGAACTAATTAATTTTTTGCGTGACGAAGCTGAAATGCTTCTAGACCCTTTGTTTTCACAAGGTGACACTTGTACAGACAAAAAAGAAAAGACTGAGAAAGCTAAGTATCCTCAGAAATACGGACAGAGATCGGGAAGTATTTTTTCCACAAGTATTTCCGATGTCGATGAAAAGGAGGCAAGAGAAACTTTGGTCGAAAAGACTGTTAATGATAACTGTGCATTTAAAAATCCTTGTGTATTCTGCAATGAGCAGCATATCTTTGCTGAATGTAGTAAAATCAAAGAATTGTCGCACAGAGAAAGAATTGACTTTTTAAAATCTAAAGGTTTATGTTTTCGCTGTCTCAAACAGGGGCACCTTGGTAAGAATTGTAAAGAAAGAATGAAATGTCAGACATGTTCTTTTCAGCACCCAGACATCCTGCATATCAAAAAAGATTCCAGGGCAACATCTAAATCTACAGCTAGTGTGGCGACATCTACTTACAAGGAAACAGAGACTGGAACTTGTGCCTTTACTGGGGCCGGAGAAGAATGTGCACTGCAAGTAGTTCCTGTAAAGGTAAAATCTAAGAAAGGCGAAAGGTATGTAGAAACATATGCCTTTATAGACCAAGGTAGTACAGTAACAATTTGCACAGAAAGGCTCCAGAGACAATTAAACCTTCAAGGGAGGAGAATTCAAGTACTTCTCAAAACTATGAATAACAATGATGATGATTCAAAAGTGCTAACTCAAAGTTCTGTCTTATCAGATTTACAAGTCTGTGGTCTCAATGATGATAAATATTTTGATTTGCCAAAGGTCTTTACACAGGTCTCCATTCCAATGGACAGAGAAAATATTCCACTACAAGAAGATATTGATAAGTGGGCATATCTTAATGAGGTACGTCTAACTCATATTGACTCTGAAGTTGATCTTTTAATAGGAATCAACTACCCAGAAATCTTCAAGGAGTCACGAACCATATATAGCCAAGGAGGTGGACCCTATGCTATGAAGACTGCACTTGGATGGGTAGTTGGTGGACCATACAAAAAGATAGATGACCTCACAAAACAAAGTGGTAAGATACCCAAACATTCAATCAATCGTGTGTCAATAACAGAGATTGAGGATATGTTGTTGCAACAGTATAACACAGATTTTCCAGAACGCAGCTGTGAAGAAAAGGAGGAGATGTCACAGGAGGGCATCAAGTTCATGCGCATAGCCTCAGAATCTGCGAGTCTGGTAGGTGGCCATTACTCTTTAAATTTGCCTTTGAAGGATGAAACACTGAAAATGCCAAACAATCGCTGTATTGTTGAACAGCATGCTATTGGACTCATGCTATTGGACTCAAAAGAAAACTGAACAAAAATTCAGGTTTCCACGGAGACTATAAAGCCTTCATGAAAGACATTATAGACAAGGGTTACGCTGTTAAGGTACCCAAAGAAAACCTAAATAGCAATGAAGGCAGAGTGTGGTACATCCCACATCATGGTGTGTATCATCCAAAGAAAAATAAAATTCAAGTAGTCTTTGATTGCACAATCACCTACCAGGAATCTCACTTAATGAGCAATTATTAAAAGGCCCTGACCTGACTAACACACTCATTGGCATCCTTACAAGATTCAGAAAGGAGCCAGTAGCACTAATGGCAGAAATTAAGTCAATGTTCTACCAAGTTAAAGTACCAGATAAAGACACTGATCTTTTACGTTTTTTATGGTGGCCTGAAGGTAATCTAAGTAAAGACCATGAAGAATACAAAATGACAGTACATCTTTTTGGTGCTACTTCTTCACCCAGTTGTGCTTCTTATGCTTTGCATAGAACAGCAGAAGATGCCAGGGATACATTTCCTGAGGAAGCTGTTAACACCGTTCTCAATAACTTCTATGTGGATGACTGCTTAAGGTCAGTGACAACAGAGGAACAGGCTATAAAGCTGGCAAAGGACCTCCAAGCTCTATGCCTAAAAGGGGCATTTCACTTGACTAAGTGGGTGAGTAACAACAGAGAAGTTTTATTGTCTATTCCTGAAGAAGACAGAGCTCATGAACAAAAGGATTTAGACTTGAACCACAGTCTCCTTCCCACAGAGCGTGCCCTAGGTGTCCAGTGGTGCACAGAAACGGACAGCTTCAAGTTTCAGATTAGGTTACAAAGCAAGCCTCCTACAAGGCGTGGTATTCTGTCTGTTGTTAGCTCAGTTTATGATCCACTTGGTTTTTTAGCACCTGCCTTACTGCCAGCTAAGCTTATTCTAAGAGACTTATGCAAAGATAAATTTGGGTGGGATGAAGAAGTAGAAGTCAAACACATTCAGAAATGGAAAAAGTGGATGGATGATTTGCAGTTACTTACAGACTATAAAGTGAAGATGCTTCAAACCTACCGGGTTTGGAACCATAAAGACAGCACAAATGCACCATTTTGCAGATGCTAGTGAAGATGGATATGGCACTGTCACTTACCTTGTCTTAACCAACGAAGAGGGCAAAAAGCATTGTTCATTTCTGATGGGCAAGTCAAGAGTTGCACCATTGAAACAGATCACGATCCCAATATTGGAGCTGACAGCAGCCGTTGTGACAAATAAAATGGACAAAATGCTTAAAGGAGAGCTTCAAATGCCCTTAGAAGAATCTACATTTTGGACTGACAGCACCACGGTGCTAAAATACATTTCAAATGAAAGCACTCGGTTCAAGACTTTTGTTGCCAACAGAATCTCTGTGATCAGAGATCATTCACAGCCTTCACAATGGAAGTATGTCACATCTGCTCTTAACCCGGCTGATCAAGCATCCAGGGGGCTAAGCATAGAAAACTTTCTCAAAAGCACCACATGGTCACAAAGTCCAAGTTTTTTATTGAAGCCTGAAAAGGAGTGGCCAATAAGACCAGATCAACTGAATGATTCACTCATTGAAGATGATCCAGAAGTTAAAATCATACACTCAGACAATGGAACAAATTTTGCAGGAGCAGAAAGAGAGCTGCGAGAAGCTATTAAAAAGTTGGAACACAAAAAAATCAGTGACGCTATGACGCAAGAACAAATCAAATGGATTTTCAATCCACCATCAACTTCTCATCAAGGTGGAGTGTGGGAAAGACAAATAAGGAGCATAAGAAAGATCTTAAATTCAACACTAAACCAACAAACACTCGATGATGAAAACCTTCCTACAATAATGTGTAGAGTGGAATCAATACTCAATAACAGACCCCTTACAAAGACATCAGGTGACCCGAATGATTTGGAACCACTCACACCCAATCACTTGTTATTACTGAAGACAAAATCTAAATTACCACCCGAACTCGTTTCAGAAAATGAACCATACCCAAGAAGACGCTGGAAACAAATTCAATACATGGCTGATCTGTTTGGGAAAAGATGGACTAAAGAGTATTTGCCAATACTTCAAGATCGTCAAAAATGGCTAGCACCAAGAAGAAATTTTGAACCAGGGGACGTTGTTTTAATTGTAGATAAAGCTACACCTTACAATTCTTGGGTAATGGGTCAAGTCATCAAGACAATGCCAGATGCCAAAGGTGCAGTCAGAAGAGTTTGTGTGCAGACCAAAACCAGCACACTGGACAGACCCGTGAACAAACTGTGCCTGCTTCAAGAAACAGCCAATGTTTGAAATATGAAATTTTTAAAGCGTTTGTTTGCAGTATTAATGTTAGTAATTTGAAAACAATAGTTAACTGGCTCATATTGAAGTAAAGTTTAGTAATTGTCTCCGCTCCTGCATAGCCAATTAGGGGCCGGAAATGTAAGAGCCAATTTTAGAAAGTTAAAGTTTTGAGTTAAACTCATATTAATGTTTGCTTTATTTGAATAGAACATAATTTCTTCTATAGTCATAGATAATGGTATAGTCTTTCTTTTCCCTATAAGTTAGTAAGAGATAGAATCTTCTTGCTATAACTGAGAAACAGTGAGATAATAAATTCAGTTGTGTTTAGAACAGGTCCCAGTAAAGAGGGACTTTGTAACCCATTTTAAGTTTAGAAATGGGATAAGCATACAGTTTTCTGACCGTTTTGAAATGGTTCAGAAATTATAAGAAATTAATAATGATTTAAGTTGTAACAAGATTAAGCTCAGAACTACATTTTTCTTATTATAATTTTTTCTTTTTTTTGCTATTTTAATTTTTCTTCCTTTATTTTTGTGTGAACTGTTTTACTTTAAAATTTAACTAAACTTTTAAAAATGAAGATATTTTGTCTGTGGAATCATTTCTGCGCGTCAGGCCTTTGCTGAATCCCATTTTTTGAGTTTGAACTGCAGAATTTTAGAAACTTTGGGAAAACGCAGCTACAGTCATCTCATTACCTCCATGGTAAATGAGCTGAAAATAAATAGTACAGAAAGTACAGTAACATTCAGAAACACAAACATACAGATTTTTTTTTTCTCTTAACAAGAAAAAAGGAGTGCCTGAGTGGATCAGCACACTACCCTGTGGGGTGCCTCTGTTGAGGGTCGACAAGGAGAACTTGGTGTTACTAATCTGCACATCCTGGGGTCTGCCAGTTAGGCAGTACAAATTCCAGTTTCAGAGGGTGGCACTAAATTAATTAATTCAGTTTATAGAGAAATACTGTACATCAACCATTTTACAACCCTAAACTGCAAGGATTTTTAAAGTAACTAATAAAGGTATAGCAGAAATATCACAGAAAGAAATCATTTATATTATTGTTATTAAAATAGTCAACTTTATAAAACACTGTTTTTTATTGGAGTACTGTTTTACCAATGATAACAACCACAGTATAATTGTATCCTAAATATTTTGAGGATCTATGGTTTTCTTCTTTTTTGTAACTGCACACAATGCTTTGTTGGCATTTAAGTTTTACTGACACTGCTTCTCATTCATATAGATAGATAGATAGATAGATAGATAGATAGATAGATAGATAGATAGATAGATAGATAGATAGATAGATAGATAGATAGATAGATAGATAGATAGATAGATAGATGCTTTATTAATCCCCAAGGGGAGATTCACATACTCCAGCAGCAGCATACTGATAAAAACAATATTAATTAAAGATTGATAAAAACAGTATAACAGTCAATAACATTGTATAATGTTAATGTTCCCCCAGGTGAAATTGAAGAGTCGCATAGTGTGGGGGAGGAACGATCTCTTCAGTCTGTCAGTGGAGCAGGACAGTGATAGCAGTCTGTCGCTGAAGCTGCTCCTCTGTCTGGAGATGATACTGTTCAGTGGAAGCAGTGGATTCTCCATGATTGACAGGAGCCTGCTCAGCACCCGCCACTCCTTCACAGATGTCAGACTGTCCAGCTCCATGCCTACAATAGAGCCTGCCTTCCTCACCAGTTTGGCCAGGTTTGAGGTATCCCTCTTCTTTATGCTGCCTCCCCAGCACACCACTGCGTAGAAGAGGGTGCTCGCCACAACCGTCTGATAGAAAATCTGCAGCATCTTATTGCAGATGTTGAAAGACGCCAGCCTTCTAAGGAAGTATAGTCGGCTCTGTCCTCTCTTGCACAGAGCATCAGTATTGGCAGTCCAGTCCAATTTATCATCCAGCTGCACTCCCAGGTATTTATAGGTCTGCACCCTCTGCACACAGTCACCTCTGATAATCATGGGGTCTGTAAGGGGCCTGGGCCTCCTAAATTCCACCACCAGCTGTTTGGTTTTGCTGGTGTTCAGGTGTAGGTGGTTTGAGTCGCACCATTTAACAAAGTCCTTGATTAGGTTCCTATACTCCTCCTCCTGCCCACTCCTGATGCAGCCCACGATAGCAGTGTCGTCAGTGAACTTTTGCACGTGGCAGGACTCCGAGTTGTATTGGAAGTCCGATGTTTATAGGCTGAACAGGACCGGAAAAAATGGCGCTCCTGTGCTGCTGACCACAATGTCAGACCTGCAGTTCCCAAGACGCACATACTGAGGTCTGTCTTTAAGATAGTTCACGATCCATGCCACCAGGTATGAATCTACTCCCATCTCTGTCAGCTTGTCCCTAAGGAGCAAAGGTTGGATGGTGTTGAAGGCGCTAGAGAAGTCCAGAAACATAATTCTTACTGCACCACTGCCTCTGCCCAAGTGGGAGAGGGATCGGTGTAGCATGTAGATGATGGTATCCTCCGCTCCCACCTTCTCCTGGTATGCGAACTGCAGAGGGTCGAGGGTGTGGCGGACCTGTGGCCTCAGGTGGTGTAGCAGCAGCCGCTCCATGGTTTTCATCACATGTGACGTCATTGCAACAGGTCTGAAGTCATTCAGCTTACTAGGATGTGATACCTTTGGGACTGGGGTAATGCAAGATGTTTTCCACAGCCTTGGGACTCTCCCCTGTTCCAGGCTCAGGTTGAAGATGCGCTATAGAGGACTCCCCAGCTCCAACGCACAGGCCTTCAACAGTTGTGGCGATACTCCATCTGGACCCGCTGCTTTGCTGGCACGAATTCTTCTCAGCTCTCTGCTTACCTGGGCTGCTGTAATTGTGGGTGGGGGAAAACTCTATCCTATGCTGGTATCAGCAGAAGGATGGGTGGAGGATGCAGTACTCTGAGGTGAGAGTGAGAGTGAGTTAAGGTGGTCAAACCTGCTAAAAAAGTTGTTCATCAGGTTTGCTTTCTCCCTGTCTCTCTCGATAGAGGCATCCCGCTTCGAGCTGCAGCCAGTGATGATCTTCATCCCATCCCACACTTACTTCATGCTGTTATTACTTTTGCTCCATTTTTTCTCCTGTACTGCTCCTTCGCCGCCCTTAGCTGGACTCGGAGTTCCTTCTGCACGCACTTGAGCTCATGCTGATCGCCGCTTTTAAAAGCACTTTTCTTCTGGTTCAAAAGGCCCTTGATGTCACTTGTAATCCATGGCTTGTTGTTAGCATAGCAGTGTACTGTTCTTACTGGAACTACAATGTCCATACAGAAGTTGATGTAGTCAGTAGTGCAGTCAACAACCTCCTCAATGTTCTCACTATGTGACCCCTGCAGGGTATCCCAGTCCATAGTTCCAAAGCAGTCTCTCAGAGCCTGCTCTGCCTCAGGGGTCCACTTCCTGAATGAGTGTGTGGTTGTAGGTAGCTCCCTCACTCTTGGTTTGTAGTGAAGCTGAAGCAGAACCAGGTTATGATCTGCTTTCCCAAGCGCAGGCAACGGGGTGGCGCTGTATGCGTCCTTAACATTTGCATGCAGTAGGTCAATAATCCTATTTCCCCGGGTGTTACAATCACATACTGGGGGAAGGCAGGTAATGTTTTGTCCAGCGTCACATGGTTAAAGTCTCCAGAGATTAGCACAAGCGCCTTGGGGTGCTGTGTTTGTAGTTTAGCAACAGTGGAGCGGATGACATCACCCGCTATCTCCATGTCCGCATGAGGAGGGATGTAAACAATAACAACAATGACGTGTCCAAACTCTCTGGGCAAGTAATATTTCATACAGTACTGAACTCTTAGAGGTACTAGTGTTATGCATATTTAAGCTATGTCTTTAAGGTGAGGTGTACATATATCCAGCATTAAAATTATATGTCATCTTATAAATTAATGTTTTCTAACTGCAGAATACAATATCCATCAAATCCACAATATCTAAATTTATAAAACAAACACCAAAAAGTTGTTTTATTGATAGATGCTGTGATATTTTTTACAGATTAGGCCACCTTTTTTAATAAAAAAGAAACGAATATACAAATGTAATATTTTAGGAAAATTTGCGTATACAGTATTTTCATCAGATTTAATATGTATATTGTTATGAACAAGTGAACTGCACTATGAGAAGTATCTTAAAGTCTAAAATAAATAACTTGACTATATTTTTTCAAAATTTTCCGGTGTGACTAATAAGCCTCAGTTTAGCATTATGACTCATGCCTCACAAAAAATAAGTATGCTATTTTAATTTCTTCCGTCAATAAGTGGTAACAAAATGACATGATAATTGAAAAGAAAATATTTTTTATGCCCCATGGGACTGATTGGTTCCAGCTTTGCATCCAATGTGAGCATATGCTATGGCTCTTTTGTGACCCAGAATTAGATCAGAAGGTTCTGATAATGGAAGGATGATGTAAGGGTAACTTTTACGTATGAATTATACAGTACATTGATTATAGATATCATATATTGAGAATTCATTTGTTTGCTTATGTAGGATTTTATTTCTGGTGTAGTTTTACAGCATGGTGAACCAGTAAATTGCGCAAGATTACTCGTGTTTATTGTGTATGTCTGTAAACTATTTCTCATTATTAAAAAAAAGCATCTGGAATGTTGTAACACATTACTAAAGTGAAAACAATTTCAAGGCATTAAAGAGTTGCTGAGACATCATTTGATTTTTAAAATGTCTATTAGATCCGTATGGTCTTTGAGACTGTACTACATGGTCTCACCAAAATCTGTTCTCACATGGGCTTCCACTTTGGCCAGTCCCACAGCTGATGCCTTTTAGGTGTGCCAGTATTTCTCAGTCAAATTTGGAAACCCTCCAGCTATTGTTGCATGGAATTCCTCTTTCTTTGGTTTGATGACTTCCTTACTGTTTGTGTCTTCTCATCCAGTGTTTCCCAACCAGTGGGTCAGTTGTTTTTGGGTCTTGAGTTGCTATAGTTTATAATGGTAGTGGATCCGACAATCGCACTCAACCCCCTCCCTTCTTAATTACATGTCAAAAAGTGGGTCACTTTTTCCCCATGTAATTGAGAAACACTGTAATTGAGAAGAAATATAGTTGAGAAACTCTGTCATTGGTCTTACAGTTTCAGGCACAACAGAAATCATTAACAATCTGTCCACAGTTCCTTTTAGTTTCCTTTCAGACTATAGGTAAGAGTTGAAGTTTTCTTGAACTGAGGTATCTGGTAATATTTTCCCTCACTACCAGTGTGGGTTTTCTAGGTTTATCCAGCAGGTGCTCTGTTTGTCTAAGTTGGGTATATTTATGAGCGTCCTTGTGTTTGAATTTGGTTTAGTTTTGTTATGAATAGTCCATGAATAACACAGAGATAATATAACATTTCACCTCTGGTCAATTTAATATTATTGCATTTCTGTCTTTCCTGGAACAATATCAACATTTTCACAGACAATCTTTCAGCCTGTGAAGTCTGTCTTTGTTCGGATACAGGAACACATGGCTTCAGATTATTATAGTGTTCTTTGCGCTTTCTCTCCCTCCGTTAATACAGAATTGGATACTGAGCAGTGCTGGGTGGTCTACTAACTTTATGGTCTCTACCTGCCTCCCTCTCTCCCCTAACTCCTCACGCCACGATGAAAAAATGTTTTATCATTGCCAATGAAGGTCTCTCTTTCTTGTTGTTGCCCTTGGTTCTTGGAGTACACCATACTGCATCTTTTGTAATCAAAGAGCTTGGTTTAGCTGAAGTTGCATCATCAAAAACTATTTTAATAATGCTAAGCCATACGTAATTAATACTGTAATAGTGAGAACCATTTATATCAACAAAGCATTTCAGAAATGACAAGCAAAGTGATAGTCTGAAAATAGAAGGAAAGAAGCAGAAAGTATGTTTTTTTTTCCGCATTTTGGCAATATGTTCTTGCAGTTCACACAGTATCAGGTTATTTCTGTCAGTGTCCCTCTTGGCTCTCAGTTAGTGTCTCCTGAAGGTTTTTTATCTGATTGTCAACTGTGCCCTTTAGAATTGCTTCAGGTATGCTTATAGAAGATGTCTTCGCTACTTACTGCTAATGTTAGCATAGTTTTCCAACTGTCAAGAGCAAACTTTGCTGCTTTTCCCTAAGGACTGTATTTCAGACATCTTATTGCAAATGATTTTTTATAAATGCCACGTTGCACCCATAAAATCTTAACTTCAAACATCACATTATAAATATTCTAGAAAGACATTTGTATAAACCCTTCAACCATCACTGTGGTGGCCTAAGAAGAAACACCCAGTCTCCATAATGCAGTGTTTATTTTCAGCTTAAAGAAAACAGTTTAGCTGTAATGAGTTGCCGAAAGAAAAGGGAAAAAAAAATTGTAGGCAGTGTTTTATATTTACTGCTGACAGTACTTTTGATTTTCTGACATTTAAAATTACTGACAGACATTAAATCACTAATGGACTGCAGCACAAAAAATATAAATTCATTCTGGGTCTGAACTTCAAGTGGACAATTGTACAGTTTTACTTAGACCTCCCAAACAAGAAAATAAAAAAGCATTTATACTTTGTTTCTTTTGTAAAGCCATATCCTTGCATTTCATCTTGGTGATTAATTTATAAATATACCACTCTATCATTTATTTCTATTTAACGGCTCCGAAGCTTCCACTTAAGGCTTGAAGGCAAGGTTGTGCAAATCAATGCAGTACATATGTGATTCAGTCATTCCAGTTTCTTGTGACTTTCATGATAAGGTTTAGACATTTCATTGTACAAGGAAAGAAGACATTATTATTAAACTGTGAGTAAAGAGCTTTGCAAAAATCCAGGGCAAGGGATCAGGGAAGTGGTTACACGTTTAATATTTCTTAGTACAGTAGATGTTTCACACAGTTTGTGCTATGAAGGATATGTTGCAGTGCAAGACATGGTCAGTGTATATTAGTCTGCTTTCTTGGTTCATGGCTTTACTGATAAAATTAGACAGCAGTGCTCTGGTAATGTGTTTTGCTGGGTACGCACATTTCTTGAAAAATATGTTCTTTTATCTCATAGCCTTATGCTAGCCTAAAAAGCACATCTATCTCCACCTCAAAACAATTGACAAAGCACTCATTAGCTTGGACACTTATTTAACTTGGAACAAACAGGTATGAAAACACCACATCCACATAATCAAAAAAGAGACTCCAAGGGCAAATTTCTAGTGTAAGGCTTAGGTTTTGGTTTTGACTCTATGGTTGTGTCCAGTTGGCTTGGTTCAGAGAAAAGGCCCAAAGGTTGAATGACTTGAAAAAGATGTTAAAGAATTTTGGCATACCGAGTGCAGCAACAGGGTATGGCATCACCTCCCTTTTTCTTAATCTTATTTAAATATTATTTGCCAAATTTGCCCAATTATAGCATATACAGTTATGCTCATAGGTTTACATACCCTGGCAGAATTTGTGAAATAGTGTCTAATGTTCGGAAAATATCAGTAATCATGCACAAAAATTTTCTTTTAATAAGGGAGTGTGGTCAAAGCAATTTATTATCACCTAATTGTGTGTGCCCTTTTTAAATCATAGTGATAACTGAAATCACCGAAATGGGCCTGATCAAACGTTTACATACCCTTGTGTGTCTGGGCTGATAATATACACACAAGTTGGCAGGTTCAGATTAAAGGTAATTAAGGAAGAGTGTCTATACCTGTAACCCATTGAATTGTAATCAGTCTGTGTGTTTAAATAGTTGATATAAGTTCATGCAGAGCTGCACTGACTTAGCTGAATACCAAGCCATGGGGACAGCAAAAGAACTGTCAAAGGATATGCAAGAAAAGATTGTTGATTTGTAAAAATCAGGTAAAGGATATAAAAAAATATGCAGAGATCTGAAAATGCATGTCAGTAGTGTTCAGACTGTAATATAAAAAGTGGAAGATTAGGGGTCTTGTGGTTATCAACCCACGGTTAGGTAGACCAACCGAAATTTCAGCCACAACTGCCAGGATTATTTGTCAAGCTGCCAAGAAAAACCCACATACCACTTCAGATGAGATACAGGATTCTCTGCAAACAAGTGATGTTGCTGTTTCAAGATGCACAATAAGGAGGTACTTGAACAAAGATGGGCTGCATAGTCGAGTTGCAAGAAAAAAAGTCTTTACTGCACCAGCACCACAAAACAGCCCACTTATAATATGCCAAACAGCATCTAGACAAGCCTCCAAACTTTTGGAACAAAGTCCATCGGAATGATGAGACCAAAATTGAACTTTATGGTCACAATCATAAATGCTGTTTGAATAGGATGCAACAAAGCTCATGATGAAAAGTACACCATCCTTAATGTGAAGCATGGAAGTGGGTCAATGTTTGATGTTCTGGGGGTGTGTGACCTACAGTGGCACATGTAACTTAGTGAAAATTGATGTCAAGATTAATGTTACCAGAAAATATTGGTGGACACATTGCATTCATCAATCTGGAAGCTGCACATGGGATGGCCTTGGATCTTTCAGCATGACAATGATCCAAAACACAACTCCAAGCTGACCCTTCGGTGGCTACAGCAGAAAAACAGTGAAAGTGCTGGAGTGGCCATCACAGTGTCCTGACCTTAATTTCTTAGAGACACTTTGGTGAGATCTCAAAACGGGCAGTTCATGAAAGGCAACCTGGGAATTTACAGGACCTGGAGGCTTTTTGCCAAGAAGAACAGGCACCTGGGAAACTCAAGGACCCCACCCACAGCAATCACTAAAGACTGCATGCCATCATTGATGCTAAAGACGGCAATAAACAGTAGTAAGAACTAAGGTTATGCAAACTTTTGAACAAGGACCATGTCACCATTTTCCTTATTACTATGTTTTGTTTAGTGTTTCTGTTGTTTTATGATGCCCTTTAGTCTAACTTCGATTCCTTTACAGTAAATGAAATGTCTTTTGCCTCATCAGTCATCTTTTCTTTAAAGTATGATACACATCTTACAGTTTCTGCTAGGGCATGTAAACTTAGGAGCGCAACTGTATGCCGTTTTTCCTCAGTCTGATCAAAAAGTTTGACAGTTTATAGACCTCCATCTCTAATCTTGTTTTCTGGTTTATCTCTGCAAGTTTACATTTCAAATTGGCTTGTTCACAGAGGGTCTTATATCAGTGGAACCTCGGGTCACGACCATAATTCGTTCCAAAACTGTGGTCGCAACCCGATTTGGTCGTGACCCGAAGTAATTTCCCCCATAGGATTGTATGTAAATACAAGTAATCCGTTCTGGACTGTATGAGCTGTATGTAAATATATTTTTTTTAAGATGTTTTAGCACAAAAATAGTTCATTATACATTATACATTATAGTTCATAGAATGCACAGTGTAATAGTAAACTAAATGTAAAAACATTGAATAACACTGAGAAAACCTTGAACAGAGAAAACTAACATTGCAAGAGTTCATGCTATAGCCTTACGAACCGCTCACTATAAACACTTTTCTTAATGAGTTTTAAGCACAGGGAAAAAAATGAACATTTGAAAAATCCATAATTTATATAAAAACTAACCATAAACAACCAAGAAAACTAACCTTGCATGAGTCGAGTTCTGGCATGAAGGAAGTGAGGAGGAACTGGGTGGAGAGGAGATTATAGTTCTGAGGTAAAGTCCCTCTGCGTGATGCACGTCTGACCAAGAACAATGTACTGTACAGGGAGAGACTGAACACGTGCGTAAATCACCGGTGCGTACGAACCGGAAGGAAAACGAAATAGAGCATAAAGAGTTCACAACGAATGCACAGGGAGAGACTAAACACATGTGGAAATCATCGGTGTGTACGAACCGGAAGGGAAACTGGCTTCTTCGTCACCCAAATGTGTGGTCATGAACAGATGCAAAAGTTTGGTGAACTTTTTGGTCGTAACCCGATTTGTACGTGTTCAGAGACGTTCGTTACCCGAGGTTCCACTGTACAGGGTAAACTACTTTGTGTGTATGTATGCAGGCTAAATATACAAGGAGGAATAAAGGACATGTATTTGCACAATTAGTTAACAACATTCTATTCACAGTGACATATTAATTAGATTATTTCTGCTGCATACTGCAATTAGTAGATCATTACAATTTTATTAATATTACGTAGACCTTGTAACCTAACCTTTACATCTGTGCATCTAAATAAACAACAAAATATTAGGAATGATGGTGAAAGTACAGCAAGTTACAATTAAGCAGCAATGTGCAGGGAAAGGACTTTGATTTTGAGTATATGCAACAAAACTCATTGCCTTTTAAACTGATGCAATGCTTTCAATCAATCGACACAATGAAGAACCACCATGCAGATGATATTAAAAAGATGCACAATTGAGTGAAGCCAAATGTGTTTAACAGTATGCTTTAAATTCAGTCTTTAATAACATTAGGGTGCAACATGTTAGTATGAGTGGTGATAGAATTATACTTCGTAAAATTCCTAAAAAAGTATATTCCAGTTAGTTAAATAATAATTCTCAACAAGGCACTAATGCTGTATCTTTTGACATTGTATACAATGCAAATGAGGACTATATCACCCCTTTTTATCTGAATTGTAAACTTAATCCTGGAGAAAGATGTATTCTTTTCATTTCTGTTTTTTATTTTGTTAACCTGTTGTGTAAAGAAGCTGTCTTCAGGTATTTTAATAAAAAGGTATTTTATTAGTTATTTGGGTGAATTGTTTTAATTCAAGTGCCTTCTGTAGAATTAGAAAAGGTAGACGAGAAAAGAAAAATTATTTTCTCTATTTAATAGAAATATTAAATGACTAATTTGGAAATGAGAAAAAGAAAAGCATGCAAAAATACTTTTTAGCTCTGCCTCTGGCAGCCAGAATCATTTCTCAGAATTATTCTATGAGGTATTGGTGATAAAGCCTACAACATGAATAAATGAATGTTCAGAAATAACAAGTGCTACAGGTGTAATATTACTCAAATCTCATGATGCTCTATCTGCCTCCCTTTTGAGTTCACAATATCAGGTTATTTTGCTTATTATTGTTGTAATCAACAAGGAAACCATATTATTCCCAAACAGGAGGTGGGAAAGCTTTTGATTGTTCTAGCTCTGGCTTGACTTCTCCATTCAATCCTCTATATTTTGCTATGCAGAACTGCCTTAGCATTACTAAAAAAAAAAAAAAAAAAGCAACCGAAAATTAAAAAGACTCCAAACACAAAACATAACATGCAGCAGCAAATCAGTCTGTGG
This sequence comes from Erpetoichthys calabaricus, assembly GCF_900747795.2. Taxonomy (NCBI): domain Eukaryota; kingdom Metazoa; phylum Chordata; class Cladistia; order Polypteriformes; family Polypteridae; genus Erpetoichthys; species Erpetoichthys calabaricus. The sequence goes on along the minus strand of NC_041397.2, from coordinate 231,443,387 downwards.
AGAAACGATATGTAGATGAAAGTGCACAATAACAGAAAACTGCTGCTTAATGGGAATAACTGTCAGTCACTCCTGACTGATAACCGCTCCTAATATAGCTGTTAGGAACTTTGCTTGTATTTTTCTTTTAAATGTGTGGATATGCACTTAATTGTTTTTGTTGCATTTATACTACTGTTCTACTACTTTCTACAATTCTAGTAACACACAGCAAATGAAATTGCATTAGGTGTGTTTGGATAGTAATTGTCTATGATTTTATTACAGCAATCGTCAACACAAAAGACTCTCACTTCCAGAGAGGGTTGCTCCTAGAATGCTATTGTTGTATTAAAAAAAAAGAAAGTGAACCAATTGAATATTCCTTGTGCATTGTACACCAGGGCAGGTTTGGTCTCTTCTTGATTGTCTACATCTTGCCTGAAGAAGGGGCCTGAGTTGCCTCGAAAGTTTGCATATTGTAATCTTTTTAGTTAGCCAATAAAAGGTGTCATTTTGCTTGGCTTTTCTCTGATTGTCTACTTAAAATTATCCCAGTTCTATCACTGAACTGTCACAAAAAACTGATATTAACAATGGCATATATGCTGTATGTCAGATGGCACAATGGCAGTGCTGCTGCCTCACAGTAAGCAGACCAGGGTTCACGCCCCTGTGTGAAGTTTACACATTCTCCCCATGTCTGTGTGGGTTTCCTTTGGGTGCTCCGCTTTCCTACCACTTCCCAAAGACATGCAGGTTAGGTGGATTGGTGACACTTAACTGTCCTTAGTGTGTATTTGGTGTATGGATGTGTGTATTGGTGTGTGTGTGTTTGCCCTGTGATGGAGTGGTGCCCTGTCCAGGGTTTGTTTCTGTCTTGCACTCTGTGCTAGGTGACATAGGCTCCAGCACCCTTAAGTATATTAGAAAATTAAATGAATGAATATGCTGTATGTCTCTATCTATGTATTCATTTTCCAAGGGTAAGGAGAAGTTAAATCAAGGCAGAGACCAGCTGTGGACATAAAGCCCTCAGCTTAACAGCTGTGCTCACATAGGCTGGGCTGAGTGACAGTCACAATACATGTGAAAGAAAACTGAAGTAAACCGACACATGCCAGCTCCATGGTGACAGGACTCAAACTAGTATCTGAACTCAATGTGCACGTGTGTGTGTGTGTGTGTGTGTGTGTGCGTGCGTGTGTGTGCGTGTGTGTGTGTGTGTTTCAGGAATCTTTCATGTGTCGTAGCTGCAAGTCATTCTTAGCCCAGACCATGACACAGGGAAATTTCCTTAGCCAGCCAATACAAACGCAGATTCTCTCACTTGCATTTTTACTGCACATACTAATTTTTCCACAAACTCACTTCACTGTTATATGCACAATTAAAAAAAGGTATGTTGTACATTGTGGTAAAGCTACCTACTAATAGCCATTTAGGTGTTCACCAAAGTAAATTCAGTCATTTTGGTTCAGCTGAATAGAAACATCCAGGTCACTAACTAAACTGATTTACTAAAATATTTTATCAAGTAACAAAATGTTGACAAAAGAACAAAAAAATACTTCCCACCAACATTTCAATGCTGCTACGTGGGCAAAAATTAAAGCAGAATTTACGAATCCTCATTTTTAAAGAAATGTTTGCAATAAGCGTTTTAACTTGTGATAATGATGCAGATGCCTTTTCAGTGACCTGAATGTACAGGCTGTGCAGCTTGGGGATTCGACTCATTTATGATTCACTGAGAGCTGAATAAAAAAGGGCATTTACTCAGAAGCAGTATATTTACTGACTTGTTTAGCATTCAGTTCACTGTTACTGCAATGATCTGCATTTTGCACACATCACCTTTACAGATGGAATCCCCCATACTAGCCATGTTTAATGCTCACTTCATATTGTGCATGCTTTGCCTCGTTTAGTTTTCTGCTCTGGGCATTTCAGGGGCACTGCTGTGAATACTTGATAGGTTTAAACCATTTTTAACAATATGGATAATTTTTGTAAAATGCCAGCTCAGTAATAGGATTATTGATAAATGTGTTGGATGTTAATTCACTAATTAAATTAAGACAAAACTCAGTAGATATATTGAGTTCAAAGGTCCAGTGTCAAGCTGCATGGCTACATATTCGTTACACCCTCAAGGTTTTTACCCAGAATTCCATGATCCAAAAAGTACACAACTCTTATTATGCTGGCAGTGCACGGTAAAGTTATTGCTATTGTTTATAATGTTTCTTCTGGTTTAACTTAATAAAAATATGATTACCAAAAAAATAAATAAATAAAAGCCTAGATTCTGCTCTATGTAGGGGTCAGCCAAAAACAGCCCACAATTGCCCAAGCAATACTGTTAGAAATGACCCTGTTTACATCCTTTTTTCCTCAGTTTAGTCAAGAGCAAGAAAATAGTGTTCCAGACAGACATCAGAGAAGGAAGTTCCACTTCACCCAATGTAAGCCAGCCTTAGCAACACAATCAGTAATACTTAGGTTGCTAAGAAAATAAATGATTTTGGCAGCTGTAATCTGACCATTAATGTTCTAAAAACAAACCATTCTGTATAGGACACTCCGAATCTTCTAACTTCAAATTTAGCTTGAAGTTTATGCAGCATCGTTCAACATGTCTACACAAACGGCAGGAACATATGGACCCCTCTGTTTATATTTAATTGTAATAGAAAAGGGATTAAAGTCCAGTTCAAAAATTTCATTATAATATTTTAATATTTTTTAATATTTTAATATTTGCCAGTCAGGCCTGGTAGGCCCAAACGTGTTGTGAGGGTCTGCTGGGAACGTCTGGCAGAGCCCCCTGTCAGAAGTAGCTTCAACTCCCACCTCCGGCAGAACTTCAACCGCATCCCGAGGGAGGTGGGGGACATTGAGACCGAATGGGCCATGTTCCGTGCCTCTATTGTTGAAGCAGCTGACCGGAGCCGTGGCCGTAAGGTGGTCAGTGCCTGTCGTGGCGGCAATCCCCGAACCCGTTGGTGGCCACCGGCGGTGAGGGATGCCGTCAAGCTTTTGTCCTGTGGGACTCTGGAGGCAGCTGATAGGTACCGGCAAGCCAAGCGGAATGCGGCTTTGGTGGTTGCTGAGGCAAAAACTCGGGTGCGGGAGGAGTTTGGGGAGGCCATGGAGAACGACTTTCGGACGGCTTCGAGGAGATTCTGGTCCACCGTCCAACGTCTCAGGAAGGGGAAACAGTGCAATGTCAACACTGTATATGGTGATGATGGTGCGCTGCTGACCTCGACTCGGGACTTTGTGGGTCGGTGGGGGGAGTACTTCGAAGACCTCCGAAGACCTCCTCAATCCCACTAACATGCCTTCCAATGTGGAAGCAGAGCCTGGGGACTCAGAGGTGGGCTCCCCCATCTCTGGGACCGAGGTCACCGAGGTGGTCAAAAAACTCCTTGGTGGCAGGGCCCCGGGGGTGGATGAGATACGCCCGGAGTTCCTCAAGGCTCTGGATGTTGTAGGACTGTCTTGGTTGTCACGCCTCTGCAACATCGCATGGACAACAGGGACAGTGCCTCTGGATTGGCAGACCGGGGTGGTGGTCCCCCTCATTAAGAAAGGGGACCGGAGGGTGTGTTCCAACTACAGAGGGATCACACTCCTCAGCCTCCCTGGAAAAGTCTATTCGGGGGTCCTGGAGAGGAGGGTCCGTCGGATAGTCGAACCTCGGATTCAGGAGGAACAGTGTGGTTTTCGTCCTGGTCGTGGAACAGTGGACCAGCTCTACACCCTTAGCAGGGTCCTAGAGGGTGCATGGGAGTTTGCCCAACCAGTCTACATGTGTTTTGTGGACTTGGAAAAGGCATTCGACCATGTCCCTCGGGGAATCCTGTGGGGGGTACTCCGAGAGTATGGGGTACCGGACCCCCTGATAAGGGCTGTTCGGTCCCTGTACGATTGGTGCCAGAGCTTGGTCCGCATTGCCAGCAGTAAGTCGAACCCATTTCCAGTGAGAGTTGGACTCCGCCAGGGCTGCCCTTTGTCACCGATTCTGTTCATAACTTTTATGGACAGAATTTCTAGGCGCAGCCAGGGCGTTGAGGGGGTCCGGTTTGGTGGACTCAGGATTGGGTCACTGCTTTTTGCAGATGACGTTGTCCTGTTTGCTTCATCAGGCTGTGATCTTCAGCTCTCTCTGGATCGGTTCGCAGCTGAGTGTGAAGCGGCTGGGATGGGAATCAGCACCTCCAAATCCGAGACCATGGTCCTCAGCTGGAAAAGGGTGGAGTGCCCTCTCAGGGTTGGTAGCGAGATCCTGCCCCAAGTGGAGGAGTTCAAGTATCTCGGGGTCTTGTTCACGAGTGAGGGAAGAATGGAGCGTGAGATCGACAGGCGGATCGGTGCAGCATCCTCAGTAATGCAGGGCTCTGCATCGGTCTGTCGTGGTGAAAAAGGAGCTGAGCCGCAAGGCAATTTACCAGTCGATCTATGTTCCTACCCTCACCTATGGTCATGAGCTATGGGTAGTGACCGAAAGATACAAGCAGCTGAAATGAGTTTCCTCCGCAGGGTGTCTGGGCTTTCCCTTAAAGATAGGGTGAGAAGCTCAGTCATCCGGGAGGGGCTCAGAGTAGAGCCGCTTTTCCTCCGCATCGAGAGGAGTCAGATGAGGTGGCTTGGGCATCTGATCAGGATGCCTCCTGGACGCCTCCCTGGTGAGGTGTTCCGGGCACGTCCAAACGGGAGGAGGCCCCGGGAAAGACCCAGGACACGCTGGAGGGACTATGTCTCTCAGCTGGCCTGAGAACGCCTTGGGATTCTCCCGGAAGAGCTAGAAGAAGTGGCCGGGGAGAGGGAAGTCTGGGCATCTCTGGTCAAGCTGCTGCCCCCGTGACCCGACCTCAGATAAGCGGAAGAGGATGGATGGATGGATGGATGGATGGATATTTTAACCGTTATTTACTTGCTAACAAGAAGGAACTGGACAATGCCTATAGACTCACCAAATGTGTATCTTTCACTAAAATACATAAAGACTATACTGTAAATATTTGTTACAGTGAGTTGCCTTATAAAATTATATTATTTCTAGATTTATTTATGGGTACTCATTATTGTGTCCAGCATTATTAAACATCTCTTTCCATGAAAACAAGTTCTTTTTGAATTTAAAGAAAAGCATAATACTAACCATAAGGTAGTGGATGAAACCATTCACATAGTCATCCATTTTTGATAAGACTCGGGATGGAGAATTAATCCTGCCAACATAAATCATTACAATATGCTTAACAGAAAAGAAACAGAAAGGAAAGAAAATTTAGTTAATACACCCATAGAATATCTAAGAGATCTCTGTTAAAATAAAATTAGTATTTCCATATAAATTTGTATGATTTTTAATTGTTTTGACTTTAAACATTTGTGGAATGGCAGGTTAATGTGAAAGACAAGTGTTATTATGATTACTGCCTTTTAAACAAAGTACTCTCTTCAAATGCAATGATTTGCAATGGGATCCTCATACAAATACTAATAGTCAAACCTATCCTATAGTAAGAAAGAACAAAGAGATTTTACAGTAAGTTATGAAATGTCACAGAGTGAGTTATGATAATAAAAAGTTTATCATCTATAGGTACCCCATTGATCTCATTATTATAATAATTCCATTATTCCAAGTCTTTAAAGTCTTTAGTCTTTAAAACTCTACAAGCAGGAATAATGATAATGATCAAATATGCTACAGTGAAGCTACTGTAAATTTCATTTATCGATTTTCTTCTTTAGAGAAAATTTAAATGACTCTTCAAATTTGTGCTATTGGGAGTCAGGTGACCCACAAATACTAATGTATTTTTACACATACGTGTCTGAAGTTTCCCTTCCAGGCTCACCTGAGGTAAGCACTAACAGTCCAGAACATGCTGGGAAATGGTCACTGATGGTAACATCTGCCTTTCCTCCCACAGCTCTGAGAAATCGCCCACCAACAGAAATTGATTCCGCTCTTTGCAATCCACTAAATAACACATAAATGAGAGAGCAGACTGGAGCTCATAACAGAAAGTGAAGCACCTGAGAAAATATTGAAGAAGCCTCTTTTTAATTTGTAGTTCACCTGCTTTTTTAATTTTACTTTATTGAATGCGTCATTGAGCACCTGTTTTTGTTTAAGGACTGTATATATGTTAAAGTTGGTGCCCCAACACTTCCTCTGTGACCAGTGTACTCCCTAGGTTGACAGTATGTACCAATATTGGGTAAGTTAATTTTAGGTTGAGCTAAACTTATAAGAAATGGTGAGGCAGCCTTCTGCTGTTATGCACCTAAAATCTGGAATAGTTTACCGATAGAAATTCACAGGCTAATGTGGTGGAACATTTTAATAAACTGCTAAAAACCCATTATTTTAACATGGCTATCTCATAGTTTCATTTTAGTGTAACCCTGATATTCTGTATATGTATTTAATTATCGTTTTTTTCATGGCTCTGCAATCCGTACTAACCCTAACTGTTCTTTTTCCAGTTTTCTGTGGTGGCGATCTTACTGTTTAAGAGTGATAAAAAGAATCAGGTATTGAGATCAAACAGTGTGTGTCCAAGCAATTGTCCTCTTCACATACATGCTATTTGATTTGGTTCAGCAAGCCAGATATGGCATCAACTTTCAATTCTCCTACCAGTTACACCACTCCACAGACAAGTGCTATATGACAAGCATGATGTAATTTAGGAACACCAGGAGACGCTGATCAATTTCTTGTTCTGAAAGCAACAATGAGGCTGAAGCTGTGTGATTATTTTTCAGATGATAGGGTATCTTTTGGTCATTGTACAAGAGACAGTTTTCACAGAGCCTGGTCTCTAATTAATGAATCAGTTTATCCACTAGGTGACTGACTGACTAGGTCACTATGAAGCCACTCCTCTTATTCTCCCCTGTCTGGTTTAAATCAGAATATGTCACAGTGCCCAAAAGTTTAAGAAAATGTTTTTTTAACAAAAAAAGACGAAAAAAACATTCTTCATAAAATCCATCCATTCTTCATAAGAAAGTTTAGGAATTTTAATCTAGAAGGTTTAGACTTGTGAGCTACATTAATTCATTTTCAGCCTTATTTATTAAAAATGGGCTGTGTCATTTTTCATTATGCTTGCCTGAAAATGTAAGGCAGATATCCGTATTTTTCATTTCTAAGTGCTACAAAAAAATTAGCCTTTAATTTAACAACAAAAAAAAAAGTCATGACAATAATAAAATTCCTTTAGTGAGCTACAACAGACAGACAGTGATGTTGAGTGGGAAGGGAGTCTGCAGGTAAAGTGTTTATACTACTGCATATAATTTCAACAATGGATCACACCAATGCTATCATTGCTTGTCCTAGTGTAACAGATATTTTTGAACTACAGTAGAGTATAACACTTTGGACATGACAGACCCAGCTGCCTTTTTACAAATGCTACTAGTTTTATGGCTGTTACACATACAACGTGTTTTAGTGGATGAATTCTAATCAAAATTAAACAGTAAGCAAAAAAAAAGATGAAGAAGTTTCTCACAGCATGGTAGGATCTTGAATGCTTTTTAGAGTGTAAAGGTAACCATTTTAATTAGATGAGCTAAAGCATAACTCTCTTTTGTTCATGTTTTTAACGGTGATTGCTCATTTTATAACAAGTTCATTTCATCTGAGTGTTGCTATAATCTCACATGACAGGTCATGTCACTCATACGAGAATAAGAAATTTGACAAACGAGGAGACACCTTTCAGACCATCAAACCCATTTGTTTAGCTAAAGCTAAGCTGTCCCAATACCTCATCCAGATTCTTCTTAAAGATTGTCAAGGTTTCTGTCTCAGCATTTTTTTCCAGAGTCCCACAACTCTTTGTGTAAAGAAGTGCTTTGGAATTCATTCACAAAACCTTCACTGTAACTCACACCCTCTTTGATATGGACACAGGTCCTGCCCTCTGAAATTAGTGAACAAAAGGACAATGGCTTTGTGTGATATCTCCACTGCAAATGCTGAAAATAATAAACAGATTGCTTGATCACACTTTATTGCCCCAAAGTTAAACTCACTCATTTAATCACTAAACTAAGCTTTCATTTAGTTAAGTTTTTCACTTGAGTCTTACAGTTTCCAGATTGTTGTCTAGCTAAATGTAAAATCAGTCTGGACACTCATCTCAAGTCTGAGGCGTTCAGGCAGTTTTCATTTTACAGAGTTGTGTACAGAGCCCACATTTAAGCTAGAAATCATTGGTAACCAATCTGAAATGAACGTGGTGTGTTATGGCTCACATCATACTTGAACAGAGATCATCCCACTAGCAGACTGACTCCAATACACCAATGGGTGAACTTCACATACAGTAAGTATAAATTGCACCAAAAAATATTGAACTTATTAAATGAAAGTCATTCATTTTGCAACCTGATTTTACTTTTAAAAAATGACACATTATGACCTCCCATATCTGCATTGTTCGTAATAATGAATTTCTAGTAAATCAAGTTTAATTTTATTTCCTCAATTTGGGATTATCTCCACTGCAACAACGGATTGGTAAGACTGGAGCAAGTAGATGTTATATTGATGAACAAACATTCACTGCATATGGCAACTTTAAAATAATGTCAAGTATAAACTCAAAGTAGCTTTTTTGGCTTAACATATCAATAACTGGAGAAGCATAGTGGTAGTGCTGACACACAACAAGGAGACTGGGATTCACATCCTGCATGCTCCTTGTAGCTGAACTGACTATTGTAATATTTCAGTTTCAAAGACTTCAACTTGTTCTCTTTTTATCCTGCATTTAATTCATAAAACAACAGCAAACATAACCCTAAATAGAAAATATCTTAAATTTGTAAATGTTACTGGAAGCAAATAATGTAATATAAATGTCTTCAAGAGTTGAAAAATGGGCCTATTCGTATATCACATTGACTGGATTTATTAGTTGAATAAACCTGGCTAGCATCATATCAGACTTGTTAGCTTGATCAATATCATGCTTGTCATGTGCTGTGTAAGAGATGATGTGCAATTGTTGTCCAGCATCTAACTGAAAAATACTGATATGCCCCATCATAAGACATAAAAATATAAACATAGTTAAAATGTATTCCCCTTTCTGCATCTATTTTCTTTGTTTTTTTTATAGTGTTGTAGGACAAAGTAAATTAGTTTCTTAAATATATTACCTTGCAACGGAATTCAGCCTTAAACGTGCAGCATGCTGACTTCACTTAAGATTAATCTGGATCAAGCAATCATTCTTTCTGAAAAGAAAATGGCACTTTTACAACACAAGGATGATTATTAATCTTCCGATTTATTTACAAAAGGACTGCAATTGCCTTTTAAATTTTTAAATAATAAACAGCAACCAAGTCCCTAATGTCAGTGCCATTACAGAATGTCTACAGAAAAACGTAGCGCAGTATTGTCTAATTCATAATAGAAAGCTAAATTCATAATTAAAAATTAATTTAAAATGGAAGGATAATGAAATCAAAACCTCACATGCAACCATCACAAACTCAGGCCACAATGTTCACAGTTTTTGTAATGCCTACTTCTCCTTAGTAATTGACATCAGAAATTCTCCAGAAATTATTACCAAAGAGCAGTGTCTACTGAATAATTTTTAGGTGAGACTGGAAAAAGTTTACTAGGAGTAAAATGTAATAAGCTAAACTATTTATTTCACTTATAGTTCTCTTTCAAGCTCCCTTGACAGGAAGCACTTGGAAATCATCCAAGCTGGAGCTTTGCCTGCCCTCAAGTGTCAGCTGGGACTATCAGAGTGTTTGATAAAGCTGTTTTACTACAAGTCACAAATGCTAAAGATCATTTATTGTTTGATCTCAAGCAGCTAAGGAGTTAGTGGTTCTTGTGTTATCATTACTTGCAAATATATTTGACTACTCTTGCATAGCATATATGTAATAAATGAACAAGCATCCCGCAGATGGAATGAGTTTCTAAAGGCATTGCAAGGTAGAATGTTTCCTGAATGTGATAATATTTAAATTACTTTATGATCACATGGATTGAATGTGTTGGAAAATGTATTTATCATTTATATGGTTTAATAAAATGTAATTATTCTTTGACAAAATTTTCTTAGAAAAAAAAATTTATTGACTGATCAGAGTTTTGCTTGTTAAATTAGCAACTTGCTACACACTTCATTAGACTGAGATATGAAAGGAATAAGAATTATCTTTATCCAAGTTAACTTAGAACATTTGAAATATAATTGGTTACATTTCTTTTGGTTTTCCAAAAGGAGAACAGGCAGGTGAAGTGACGTAGCAGGATCTGCAACCCATAACCTCAGTGTTTGAATTCCAAAGTACAAACCCTTAACTGCTATGCCACACTTGGGAATGCAGATAAAACATGAAGGTGAAATGCAATACAAAAAGAGAAATTCCAATTCTTCAACTTGGGGAAACCAGATTACTACAGAGGAAAAACATCAGAATATGATTAAAACCTTGGTCTAACTCTGCAGTTCTTGACTGCATGGTGTATGCTTCCATTTTGTTTTACATGCACATGTGCCTAAATATTTATTTGGTTCACTCAGTCTCGTCCTCCTGATGATTACTAGTTTAATAGCCATTTTCTGGGTTAACCCGGGTTGGCTTGTAGGACACCAAATCTTTTTCTTCCACTCCATGGTTTTTTGAATTCCACATGTTCTTTTTATTTCCCTGAAACCACCATCAACCACGTCTTCCTCAGCCTTTACCTGGGCAGTCGTGCTTGATTCCCCGCTGTCCATGGCGAACCACGGGGCACCACTGAGCCTCCACCCCTTTGACTCCAGCTGCCATATACAGCCTTGCAGGGGAGTCCTCTGAAGCAATATGTTGCCTTGATTAACTCCGGATCAAAATGCACTTACACACTCCCGCACCCGATTGGAGTTCTGCACCCTTATGGGGATGCAATTATTTAATTAAAAAGTAACCCTGTGTGACTGACCACGTATCACACACCTCCCTCCACAAGGCTCCAGTGACACAGGAAGGTTCCACCTTTCTCTCAACCCAGTGCAACTAGTGGCCCAGGTCTTTGGTGTGGCCCTACACTGCATTAAAACCAAATAAATAATAAAAGCACTAAAATAACCCTCTAAAATGAAACCCAAGCCCCCTTCATAAAAACAAGACATTGAAAGAATAAGTACCTTAAATTGACAATTAAAAAGCAACAATAAATTGCTTGTCCATTAAAACATTCAACATTTTTAAATGTCCTTTTCTGGCTTGAGTCTGTAGGCTCTTTAAAATGGCTCCTAACGCACTTGCTGTTTCCTTTTTCTGTTTTTCGTTCATCACTACCTCGGCTCATCCCACCGCTGCCACCAAATGTGATGGTAGTGTGGTTCCAACCTGCACCATCACACATGTCACTTCCAAGGTAGGAAACCAACCTGCATTTTACTATGGTTCCTGATTCTTTTCTCTAGCCCTCTCTCATCCATCTTCTTTGACTGCTCTAAAAGTTTGATTGCTAAATGTGATCCATATTCTAGTGGTTATCCTTTCCTGTTGTAGACGGGAATGTGCACACTCTGTATTTTCAGTGTTCAAGAAGACTTACTTCACACATATTGATGTTGCAACTCCAGAGCCCTCAGCTGCCTTCAGCACGTATGACACAGGTTGGGCCTACTGGTTTGCCTATCTTAATCCTTTTCAGCACTTTTGTTACTTTTAAAAAACTTAAGGTCAACCCCTTCTAGTTTTACATAACCAATAACATTATCCTATTAATTCTTCTCAGTCAGTAACTTCTTCATTGCTATAAAATCAAGAAATTCATCATTCTTCATTCTGCAGCACTTACAAACTCCCATTTCTTGGCTCCTTTTGCTTTTTAAGCTTCTTTTCCAGCATTTCACTTTTCTTTCTTATCGATCACCTTCCCAACTTCTGCTTTTGTTTTTGTCCCTCCTTATAACATCTCTTCATCTCTTCAGTTGCATTCTATACATCCACTACCACGTCATGTTGCATCTCTGTGGCTCCTTTATCAAACTGCAGAATTCTTCCATTGTTTTTACCAACTCTTTCTTCTTCACTTTCCACTTACATTTCACCTATGATTCTTCTGAAACCTTATTTCACTCTTGCTACCAGCATCTCAGCAAATTTACATTTCACACTCACATATTTCATCTCCAGACCTTCAGCCCCAGTATATACCTATTCTTTTTTTCATACTATGACTAAAAGATCTCCTGTGACCATGCAATGTTGTGATACACACCCTACTTCAGAGATCACCGTCACATTTTTCACAATGCCCCAGTCATCCATCCATCCATCCATTCATTTTCTAACCCGCTGAATCCGAACACAGGGTCACGGGGTCTGCTGGAATCACATGCCCCAATTAACAACCAGCAAATAATCTACCATATCCTTTACTTTTCCTTCTTCTTAAACACGATGTTGCAGCCAACCATTTATTTGGCATCATCAAACTCTAGAATCTTCTTGACCTCAACATTTTTCTCCTTCAGCATTCTCCTATAAGAGTTTATTTCTAGGTAATGTTTTTTACAGCAGTATATGTTAGAAATATTGTTACTTTGTTCTTTATTTTTGTTGTTTAATGCAGCATCCATAGTCAGGCTTTTCTATGACACAAGCACTAAAATTCTTGAAATCACATAATTGGAAAGGGTGACATGATATGCACCTTTTAAATATTCATTATATGTATTTATAGTATTGTTACAGAGTGGTCACTGATTAATACTTCTGAGTGTTCATTTTTTTGATACTCTGTTACATGTGCTATTCATTACTGCCATATTGCCAAAGTGTGCAGCAGCTGGCTGAGATGCTGGAGAACTCCACAAGAATATTCTCACAATGCTCATAATGGTGACACATTTATGTACTGTGGAAAGCCTGGAAGGGGCTGGGCCGTCTTTTGGCCTTGGAACCCCTTAGAGTTTATTTCTCCAACATCCAGCCAAGAGAATTTAAAACATTTTGTTCTCCTCCCTTCCCCGGTCTTCTGATAATAGCATTTGTTTATTTATCTGTACATTTTGTTTCTATTTTCTCCGTCCTAAGGTTTTAACCTTTAGTAAGCAGCTTCTCTGTATTTTTTTTTTTTTGTACATTTCGTTTTGAAACTCTCTTTAGCTATAATGATTGTAAGGCACTATGGGCTGAAAAACATGCATGTAAAGAAAAATCGTACAGCATCTATATTCAGAGATGTTGATTAAACTTCCAGTTGTTCTGGGTGGCAGTATATTTCCACAATAATGTTATAGCAGAAATCATCAGGATTTAGGACTTTGTAAAACACTAATAAAAAAGCTGAATAATTGCTGCCACTTTCCTATGCAGAATCTCATCATTCAGCTTAACTGCAAAAAAATACTGAAATATTATGTACAACCACACATAATGAATCTCTGATGTCTGAATTACTAGTTTGCTAATGATGTATTTTCATGTGAAAGCTTTAAAAGAAATGAAATGAATAAATTACGAACTTATGGTCAAGGATTTAATATGCCATTATTGTTCTTTTGTTGATAGAGCATTGCAATATGCTTTTTGCTATGTTAATCCCGTAAAAGTTACTTATTTTTCAATTAAAGATGTCAGGATTAGTTTAGAGTTTGCCTTCTTCTGCTTGGATTCCTGCTCATTTTGTGAAGTAGGCACATTTTTCTCATCACAATAGCTGATTGCCTATTCAATTACATGTAAACGTGCAATTAAATAAACTAATCATGACCGGGTTGTAGCTTCAGGAAATATGAATGAAGAAGAAAATCACTGATCTGGCCAAATTGCTCTGCTGATTTGTTAGTTTTAAATGTGCTGATCTTTGAGCCACAGTGATGAAACAAAATCATTTTCTCTGGGGTCATTCCAGCCCAGAATAAACCCAGTAAATCAAGTATATTGCAGTTCACAGCTTGTCTGGAATGAACATATACTCCTGATTATCACATTGCCAAGCTTTTAAGCTTGGTGAATTTAAAATCCATTCCGATAGGGTTTGATCTTATTTTGTTTGATCACGATAATAAATGTTTTCGGGTACTATTTTGCACAGTACATTTGGACCTCCCTGGAGCTTTACCAGGATAGAACATGTAGATGATTCCAGTCTGATAATATTAATTTTGAACAACATGTAAAAAAATAACAAATGTGTGATTAGGTTCATTAAGTAACTTATTCATTTAATTATGGGAGTCCTTAGAAAAACATAAGGCTTCTGGGAAGGGCAACTAAATTTTCAAGCTGGCAGATTAGGAATCAGTATACCTGAAATGAGGTCATGAAACAGATCTGATTTGGACAAAATTATTTGGTTAATAAGTGAACACCTGCACCACAACCACAATATATGAACATGTAAAATTAAGCCTATATTAAGAAGCGTTGGATCGAAAAAGATGAATTATGTTGAAATTAATCCAAATTTGCTTTGATATGAATTCAAAAGTTGTATGCTCTTCTATTACCAGGTTTACTTTGACAACTATGATTTATGAGACAGAAGAGAATATTGCACTACCAGATAAGGCAGAATCCTTCATTATATGTAACAGAAAAATATAGTATATGCAGTTGCACAGATTAGACTCCAATTAAAAACAGAAACCCAAGATATTAGAAGAAAAAACAAGACACCCAAGATATTCAGAAGCAAAATACTAGACAATTAACAATTTCTGTGAATAAATTAGAACGCTGAAATTCAAAAACTAAGAACTAGGAAATCCAGACATTTTACAGTCTTAATACTAAAGGTGGCAGTGTGACTCTTTAGGGTGATACTGTAGGGCAAACATTTTGGTTCCCAAAGGACCCATCCACCTGAAGGTTCCTGAAAGAACCTTTATTCATTAAGATAACTTTGACAGGCTCCATATAGTAATAACTACAGCATAAATAGATAACAGATTTGTGAAATACCAAAGCCTCATGATTTTAAAAGGACACTCGCTACATATAATAGCATAAACTAAGTCTATGTTTTCTTAATCTGTTAGTGTCCTGCTAGGTAGCCTACCATTAAAGATTTCAGTTTTTTTCTGTATGTTAGGGAGTTTCTCAAAGCATGAAGAACCAACTTCATATGCAAAGAACCTTTCCCAGGATGAAATGTTGCTTAGTCAAGCAATAGTTCTACAAGCAACCATACAACCATACACACATGTGTGACACCCTATTATAAAAAACTATGTGAACGCAATTTATCTTCACAATTCCAAAAAGTGGCTATTAGTTACTTTAAATAAAGAATGTGTTTTAATAACCTTATCTATTCAGTAGTATATATTTTTCAAGATGTACCTGGCCAAAATGTCATCTTATCTAATCAAAGAATGTGTTTTTGAGGTTAAGGATTCAAATCTATTATATATTAAAATGCTAAATAGTATGTTAAGTAGTTACCATTAACCTAATGTTACATTCTTAGGTATGGACAAACTTGATCTTTCAGTGACCAGCTATTCTTGCCAATACCTTTTCCCTCATACGTTGTGGATTACTTTCACGTTGCTCTCTACAGTTTCATTTTAACTTTAGATTTGAAGTTGCTTTTCCCATTTTAACTCCACTACTTTCTCTTGCATTGGCACTAACTCCGTTTGCTGTTTAAACTGACACTTTTTCAAGAGTTATGTATGCATTTAGATATTCTTTTATTCCACTGATAATTTATGTTTAGGAACAAGTTTCAGCTCTCTCCATGCATTGCATTAGCCATGAGAGTTTTATATACTTATTAAGTCTTTGTGAAATTGGAGCATTCATTTCAGGCCCTATCTGAGCTTTATGCTCAAGCCATCATCATAAGTGGAGATATGTACTATATGCTGAACTACTGA
This sequence comes from Erpetoichthys calabaricus, assembly GCF_900747795.2. Lineage (NCBI taxonomy): Eukaryota > Metazoa > Chordata > Cladistia > Polypteriformes > Polypteridae > Erpetoichthys > Erpetoichthys calabaricus. The sequence goes on along the minus strand of NC_041397.2, from coordinate 231,427,509 downwards.
ACAATTTATCTCTGTGTGAAACAATAAAATGCAGCAGGTACAACACATGAGTAGATGCTTGTTGCTTTATATTGACATTGCTATTTTTCAGTTTCCCCATGCATTAATGATTTGGATGAAATGTGCAAAATAATTAGTAGTGAATAAATTTAAAGAGAACATACACAGCCCCTTCCCTTACCTGGAATGAGAGTTTAATGTAGGAATGCTATTGAGCTGAAAAACTGGAAGATTGTCTTAGTTATATGAAAAGTAAGTAGCAGTAAATTCAGTATCCTGGAGGGTTAATTTTAATAAAATCTACATCCAATTCAATGTTTATCTGGATATATAGTCTAACACAGCTTAAATACACACAATAAATGCATAACATTTACAATCATAATTCACACACCTCTAATTGCAATTGCTATCGTGATAATACTTAAACCGTGGGATGTTGGAAAGGTGGAATTATTCACACATAATGCCTCATCCAAGTACAGAGGTACAAGCCAAACCTATTGAAAAGAAACACTTGAGGAATTCGCACCATTCGGAAGACCCAGCCACAAAGGCTCAATTCTTAATTGAAGCAAAGAAGAAATGACATCAGTTAAACTGAACCTAAAGGGGGGAAAAAATAAGTCATAAAATGGGAAGAGCCAGAGTGGAGTTGCAACTCAGAAATGACTGTCTTGGTCTGAACTGTTTATCCACTTATAAGTCCAAACTAACCATTGTAATAAACTTTCATACTGGGGAATTCTAAAATATCTTTTACTTACTTGTGGGATGACTGGCATTTCCCAAAGACAATGCGTTGCTCAAATTCCTTTTCTTTTTTTACCAGCTATGACTTCTTTCTCTCTCAACATGGTAAAGTATATTTGTCTGACTTTCTTTATTCATCCCTCATTGCCTACTAAATAAATGTAAATTATTATAAATGTATACACCTGACAGCATCAGTTAATTAATGAAAAGCATGTGCAAGCAATAACAGAACCTCAATTAAAGAACAATGTAATGATTAAGCACTTATACAGAAAGTCAACAATAATCCAACACAACAGATCTCCTTGGTGCTCCTGTATGTTGTCTGCTGCCTTAACCAGATTTGACCAGAATTGGTCTGCAATACTCAAAGAAAGAAAGAAAGAAAGAAAGAAAGAAAGAAAGAAAGAAAGAAAGAAAGAAAGAAAGAAAGAAAGAAAGCCATAGTCAGCAATTTTTATAAGTCTCCAGCTAAAGTGACTGGGTAAATGACTAGAATAGCATTCCTCATGCAAAGTCATTCAAATGTCAGGCTAAGCAACTGAAGGACACCAGGGACAGCAAACATTTGGAACTTATTCATGAACAGCCAATTTGTGAATAATGAAGAAGCTTTTACATAAACACTATTTTCTTGTGTAGGAAGCATTTTCAAGATAGCATGAGGTATGGAAAAAAACAAATGGTGTGAGAGGGAAAAGAAATTATAAAAGAAAGAGGCACTGTTTGAGTAAAAAGCAACTTTTAAGTAAGATTAGGTGTATATACAGCTAGGTGTCATGATGCCTTAGACTGAATGGAATACAAGAATCCAACCCTGAAATGAAAGAGAAACATTAAATCTTCATGTATAAAAAAGAGAAAAAAGGATAAAGATTACAAACATTCAGACACTCATAAATGTTGATGAAAAACTACTGAAGAGTAATTGACCATTTTGAGGCCAAGATAATGCCAATAAAATATAGCATGTGTTCAATATTAAATCCATGAAAAAAAAAGTAGAGAGTTATTATCATTTCAGCTTTTCTAATTAAACTAAGACTGGTATTGATCAGTTTTATAAACCAGAGCATGTTTGACATATTTCACATCCAGCAACACAATAAAACAGAAAATACTGTTATTCTACAGTCAATGCATACAGTTCAAGAGTACAGGCGAAAAAATACTTTTGCAGGATGCACATTCATGCCAGAAGTAGAAAATAAATGCTTTGGAGGAAGCAGCTAATGTGGTAACAAAGCTTCTACCAAACAAAACTGGACAAGTAAGAAGCAAATATCTTTTGAAATGCAAAAAATGAGCCCTTTCACAAAGATGTGATCACCTAACCTAAGCTCATTTTGAGAATGAAAGTCACACAGATAAAAAAAGCTGTGTGTAGTACTGAGGTTCTTAACTTTTTTGCTAACAGAAGCTACTTTTTAGTGTGTTAACCATCACTACAACCTTTTTCATTGAGTAGATCGAGGTATGTTTTTGGGGTTGGCACCATAGTGAATTCCTAAACATTTTGTGTGAATCTTTGTGAAAAGTATTTTAAACAGCATGTCCTTCACAAACACCTGCATGCAGATTGTTTAATGCCTCTGTAGTCAGTTATAACAGATATTTTGACAAAGAGACAATATTTCCATAGGGGTATAAATGTCCGCTGACTATACTGAATATATATAGCTGGTTCCTGCACTCCTTTTAACTTTTTTCCTACTATGTCAGTGTGAAATTTATGGGTTTTTTTGCAGCTGGAGACAGTGAATTTATTATTGGACACCAATAAAAAGCCTATCTATCTTTTAAAAGTATAATTTTAACAGAAAACCTCCATAATAGTCATCCATAGAGATATTTCAATTGCAAATCTCTGGAAAAGACATGAAAACAGTAATATAAACTCGGAGTGATCTTAGAGGTTTGGGCTATGTTTGTACTTTTTGCTTTTATTTCAATAAAGCCCAGTTCAGTCATTACTTGTCTTTTGCTCTGCATTACAGGTAGTGCACAAACTGTCCCCTGCACAATGTAAAAATATTGAAATTGTGACATGGGGTTGTTAAAGAAGATCTTAGATTTGGTTCAAAGAGTATCTTTTCATACATACTGAAAATCTACATGTACAGTAAACATCTTTGAAACTCTAGTAACTCAAGATGGCCCCAGTACTCAGTTTTCACTTCAACTTGACTTAATCTCTGTACTTTAGCTTGGCTGAAACAGTCCCAGCAAGCAGTCCAAGAGCTCCAGCAAAATTGCTGGGCATTACCTTCTCTACTAATTTGTGAAACCATGCCAGTAAGATATCAGCAATTTGTTCTCTCAGTACATTGGCTGTAACTGATTAATGTGTCAATGAAAAACAAAGGGAGTAAAGCACTGAATTTTAAAAAATATCTCATTTTTTATTCTTTTGTTGTATAAATGCCAGAGAGGTGGCTTGAATTGGGCTATGTATTTCTGAAGAAGAACCATGGGCGATCCAGGATGGAATTTTAATACTGTTTATGAGATTTAGGTTAGCTCTCTATGTGGGAGAAATATCATTAATAAGCAGGCAGAGTCCACTGTATAAGAATATTGGGTACACTAGAATCGTAAAAAAAACCTTTAACCAGTTAGAGTACCAGGCAGGGTCTTGGGACCAACACTTCCATGCAATTCACAGAGCAGCACAGCACATGAGACAAACACTGAGGAAATAATACCTGATCTTGGGTTTGAAAGCAAACATTCTGCTTTTATATATATATATACTAGCAAAATACCCGCGCTTCGCAGTGGAGAAGTAGTGTGTTAAAGAGGTTATGTAAACATATATATACATATACATATATACATATATATACATATCTACATATACACATATCTACATATATATATATATACATATATACATATATATATATATATATATATATACACATCCACATATATATACATATATATATATATATACACATATCAACATATATATACACATACATATACACACATACATACACATATACATATATACATATACACATACATACATACATACACATACATATATATATACACACGTACATACATACATACACACATATATATACATATTTACATATCTACATATATATACACATATATATACATATCTACATATATATATATATATATAGACATACATATATACATACATACATTCACATATATATATATATATATATATATATACTGTATATAGCCAAATCCCCGCACTTCGCAGCGGCAAAGTACTGCTTTTAAATTTTTATTAAGAAGAAAAGAAAACCTTTTTAAATTGAAGGAAAATATACCAATAACAATTTGTTAAGGATCTGTTTTTTTGTGTAGCTGACTTCACACAGCCTCTCCGCTGTTTTATAAACGAACGCCATATAAGGCCGTCCTTTCTCCTTGCTTAGCGGTTCTGTATTGTTTTATTGTTCGTTTATTACGATTGTTATAGTTATTGTGTAGCTATTTGAGACTCACTTTTCTGTTCAGGTACCCATTTCCTTTATGTAATCCACGGATTCTCCGCTATTTTTTGTTCGTTTATTACGATTATAGTTATTTATTGATTCCCTTCTTTAGCTGACCGCCTGCTCATATAAGGCGCTGTACTGTTTTTTTGTGAAGCAGCCTTTACACAGCTTCTCCGCTGTTTTATAAACGAACGCCATAGAAGGTCATCCTTTTTCCTTACTTCGCCAAGGAAGCAGCCTTTTTATTTAATCCACGGGTTCTCCGCTGTTTTTTTGTTCGTTTATTATGATTGTTATGTTTCTCTTTGTATACCACGTTGTCAGTTCAGCACTCCGGTTGTAATATGACCAAGCCGTGCAAGCTTACTGTTGAGAATGCAACGTATAGTTGTACAGGAGAAAAGCAATCTTGCCTCAAATCAATGGCAACCTTTTGTAGGTCTATGAACTTAATTTAAACTTTAGGTTTACACGGGGCTTTGTTTCCGAAGTACCTGCACTCATGAAAATGTCTGTATGCGTCAGTCACTTCATATTCTTTTCCGACATTATCAATTGTGTAATGTGTTTTTTGAACAGGTTTGATTCATCGAAGTGATCACTTGTGCTGCGTTCAGTCAGTTCACGTGAGCCGCTCTCTTGTGTGATGTTGCGATGTCCACGGCTTTATTTAATGTTAGCTAAGACCCGGCACTTAAAAGTTTCTCGCTACAGCAATTTTAACTCCGTTACAAAGTGATCCAAAGTCTCGTTTATACCTTGTGTCTTCTCATTAAACTTGTATGTCGCGAATATGGTATTGCAAACGGCAGCGGGAGCATTTCTATAAACTTAATTTAAACTTTCGGTTTACACCGTGCTTTGTTTCCGCAGTAGCTGCACTTATGAATATGCTTGTATGCGTCACTCGCTCGCTTCTTATTGTTTCGCTGCCTTCTCAATTGTGTAATGAATGTTTTCTTCAGCGCTCTTTGGGGCTCTTCCTTGTTTTCTACGTACTGCGTTCACAGTCAGTTCACGTGATTACGTGGGAGGTGTGATGACGCGATATGCAACTCCGCCTCCCACGGCCATCGAGCTGCAGTCTATTACGGTATATGGACAAAAAAGAAGTTCCAGTTATGACTGTTACGCGTAGAATTTCGAAATGAAACCCGCCTAATTTTTGTAAGTAAGCTGTAAGGAATGAGCCTGCCAAATTTCAGCCTTCCACCTACACGGGAAGTTGGACAATTAGTGATGAGTGAGTCAGTCAGTCAGTGAGTGAGTGAGTGAGTGAGGGCTTTGCCTTTTATTAGTATATATATATTTATATTTATATATATATATATATATATATATATATATCTATAATAATAAAAGGCAAATCCCTCACTGACTGACTGACTGACTGACTCACTCACTCACTGACTGACTGACTCACTCATCACTAATTCTCCAACTTCCCGTGTAGGTGGAAGGCTGAAATTTGGCAGGCTCATTCCTTACAGCTTACTTACAAAAGTTAGGCAGTTTTCATTTCAAAATTATACGCGTAATGGTCATAACTGGAACCTCTTTTTTGTCCATATACTGTAATGGTAGGCAGCAAGATGGCCGTAGGAGACTGAGTTGCGTGTCGCGTCATCACGCCTCCCACGTAATCACGTGAACTGACTGTGAACTCAGTACGTAGAAAAGAAGGAGGAGCCCCAAAGAGCGCAGAAGAAAACATTCATTACACAATTGACAAGGCAGCGAAACAATAAGAAGCGAGTGAGTGACGCATACAAGCATCTTCATAAGACACGAGGTATAAAAAAGCACGGTGTAAACCGTAAGTCTAAATTAAGTTTATAGAAACGCTCCCGCTGCCGTTTGCAATACCATATTCGCGAGATACAAGTTTAATGAGAAGACACGAGGTATAAAAAAGCACGGTGTAAACCGTAACCTTAACTTTATAGAAACGCTCCCGCTGCCGTTTGCAATGCCATATTTGCGAGATACAAGTTTAATGAGAAGACACGAGGTATAAACGAGAGTTTGCATCACTTTGTAACAGAGTTAAAATTGCTGTAGCGAGAAACTTTTAACTGCCGGGTCTTAGCTAACATTAAATAAACCCGTGGACATCGCAACATCACACAAGACAGTGGCTCACGTGAAGTGACTGAACGCAGCAGGAGTGATCACTTCCATGAATCAAACCTCTTCAAAAAACACATTACACAATTGATAAGGTAGGAAAAGAATATGAAACAAGGCACGGTATAAACCGTAACTTTAAGTTTATAGAAACGCTGCCGTTTACAATACCATATTCGCCCCTGCGAAGCGCGGTGATTTGGCTATATATATTAAACTATTTCAACCATTGTATGATCTGCTTCTCGCAACTGAAAGAGGGCACCGTGGCAGAAGTTAGCCGACTTGCTCACCAACCACAAGCGTTACCTGGTAGGTAACCACCCATACAATCAGATTGTGAATCAGACTACGAATGCCTGCAATGTAATTACCCCGATCTACATGCTGTCAAATGAACGAACCTCACGCCGTGGCACAACGTTAGGGGCTTCACCTCTACGTCCGAGGATCGATTCCCGTAAGGGAGTGCAGTGACTGTGTATTCCTGATGAGCCCACAATTACGGCGAAACACGTGTCGCATACTATGCATCTTCAAAGCACGGTGTAAACAGTAAGTTTAAATTGAGTTTATAGAAACGCTCCCGCTGCCGTTTGCAATACCATATTAGATGACTTTGTAACACAGTTAAAATTGCTGGAGTGATACATTTTTAACTGCCGGGTCATGTCGCGTGTTCTTGGGTAGGTACACCAAAAAATGTATACATTTATGCATGTAATGGGCAAACAAAAAATGTACTATACCCGAAAGCACTACAGTAGTACTCAATGTATCTTTACTTCTTAAATGTTAATGTTTTACTGTTTAATAATTTATACGCTTCTTATATGTTATTCAGATTCTTTTATCAAAATACCAGTAACAGCGCACTGCACGATAACGTGGAGTGAATACACTTGACATGACCATTCATAGTATTTATCCTCTTTCTCTGTACGTTTACCATTCGTTTGCTCAGAGGTTGATGTGCTTGCTGCTTAATGAGCAGCTCTTGACCCTAGCGTCCCGCTGCTTCTCTTCTTTCGTCGGCATCTTTTCCCGTTAAAACTCATTTTTTTTAAAACTTAGTATGTTTTCTTTAATTTTTCAGTTAAGCTGGCACTTAAGTCTTCAATCTGCCTCAAGAATGATTAGCGAAGGTGGTAGACAATGAAAACGTCAGCCGTACGCATCCGCCACGCACGCACTGGTGCGCGCAGCTGTGAGTTGATTCTACAATAAAATAAAATAAAGATAAAAAGAGTAATAACTTGCAGCACCGCTATTCAATTACACTTGCCTAACGCCTCTCCTAAGGGGAAATACTGTGGGATCTGGGCATCCGTCAAAGCAGCAATCACAAGCCCGATTAGAAAGCGGGAAGCTGTGATTTGTCGTCTCCCTCCCATGTAACAATCACAGCCCGTGTTGCAACGCACTATGTATGTATATGTATATATGTGTATGTGTGTGTATATGTATGTGTGTATATATATATATATATATATATGTGTTCATATGTGTGGGAAAGCGAATAGTAGACATGACGTAGTATCTGTGTACCAAATTTCAAGTCAATAGGTGAAACGGTTTGCGAGCTACAGCTGATTTAAAATCCTGGACAGACAAACGAATAGCCACGGTAGTGTTTTATAGAAGAACATTTTAATGTTTAATAATTTATATTTATATGCAATGTGCTTCTTATATATTACTTCATATTCTCAAATGATAATGATGTTAATGTTGTTTATATTGATTTCTATGTTATTGTAAGTGCTCTTTATTTGTGGAAAAATAAATTTGGCAATTAAACTTATTTTATACATACATTTTATTTTTTTCTCTTGCACTCAGTGAGCGAATCCACTGGGTAATCAGCTATATATATATATATATATATATATATATATATATATATATATATATATATATATATATATATATATATATGTATGTGTATATATATGTTGATATATGTATATATATGTGGATGTGTATATGTATATATTTATGTATATACAGTATGTTTATGTATATATATGTTTACATAACCTCTTTAACACAGTACTTCTCCGCTGCGAAGCGCGGGTATTTTGCTAGTATATATATATATATATATATATATATATATATATATATATATATATATATATTGTCACAGGAGACTGGGGGATAGACCCAGCCAGGACGCCTGGAAGGACCGGGAGGTGGTGTATACATCCCCCGGGCCACGAGGGGGCAACCACCCTGGATCTTGAGGGGACTAAGGGAGAGGAGAGGAGCAAGGAGGCTCAAGCCCATTGGGGCCCGTGGCCACCGCCAGGGGGTGCCCCGAGCCTCAGAGAGCCCGGGAACCATTCACTTCTGCTACACCCTGGAAGATGGAGGAAGATCCTTCCAGAGACACCCGGAGTGCTTCCGGGTGCAAAACAGCACTTCCACCACACCAGGAAGAGCTGCTGGAAGAGTGTCATCAGGCACCTGGAGCACATCCGGGTGGGAATAAAAGGAGCCGCCTCCCTACAGTCAGGGAGCTAGAGTCAGGAGTGGGAGCAGAGCGAAGCTCCCGTGGAGAGAGGAAAGGCAGCCCACGGACATTTGAAGAGAGGCCCATGTTAGGGGTGTTTGGTGCGGGAGCACTGTGTGCTGTGCGAAGTAGAGGAAAAATAAACGTGTGCTTTTATAAAGATGGTGGTGTCCGGGCGTATCTCACAATATATATATATATATATATATATATATATATATATATATGGAGTCTGCATTGTTTCTCTATCTACAGGAAGATCTCCTTTGCCTGTTGAATCAATCATACTTTGTAAGCCACCATGGGTGAAGTAAATGTTATAAATTCACTATTGGCATTAAGGGAATGTTACAGACTTTTACTGCTTAATGTTCCTTGTCACAGTGTGAGTAATTTCAAAGAAGTTTTTTTGTTCTGGCTACCTTCAATTGGAAATATAAAAGGGGAAACACCATTTAATGTCATCTCCTTGTAATGCCACACATTGGTTCATGTCAACAAGTTTATCTGCCCCATGGTAGAAAATTCCTGATAAATATCACAGCAGTACCACTTGCATTGCTTATTTTATCAGCACTGATCATTAAAAGATGGGTATGCACTATTCAAGCAGCGAGTAATAAACTGATTGGTCTGAGGCGTGGTGTCAGAATACAATAACACTCACAATGTTCAGTTTCCCATCTACATAACATTCACTGGCACAGCAATGGCTTGGTGGGTGGCGAGGTGAACAAGTTTCAATAACAAGAACCAAAGAGCTAAAATGAAAGTTATTAACCATGCTCTATTATCAGTAAGTGAAATAACATTATACTCAATTGTGATATCGATATTACAACTGTGCCAAAACTAGCAGGTGTGCAAATTAAAGATTGATCACTTGCAGCAGTAAGCTAAAGTAACAGTTGAGTGAGTCAATATGTGTACATCAAAGAGCCATTGTTCAAATGGCTTACACCGACACAGCCTCCAATAAGCAGGTCTGTTTTTCCAGAGGTTTCTGAACATCTGGATAAAGAGATGGGACTGTCTGAAAAGAATTGTTGCAATAGCTTTCTCATAGCACATGTCTACATCATGCATTTGTAATCATAGTACAGGTTGAATGTACTCATTTGATCTTGTAAAATTGTTTATGTAGATATATATTATATACACTTGAATTTATATTTAACAAAGATTTCCCCTTATAAATATCACACTGTGGGCTGTTAATAAAGTTGCTTGACCTTTTCTATACCCATTAAGGTGTCAACAATACAAAATGTGTAACTGTTTCTGTTAATATTTTTAATTTTATGCTCTGCAACCCTACACAATCTGTCAATTATTCCTTATACATCCTGTAACTTACTGTGGTCTGACAGTTTACTTGTCTTGTAGTGACTTCTTCTGTGACATTGCATCCAATGTAATGACCAGTTGCTGTATAATTATTAACAATGTTTAAAGTTACTTTTTTTGAACATAAGCTTCATGTTTTCTTTAAGTAAGCCTCTAACAAAATTTAGTGTTTGCTTTCATAATAAATGACAAGTTATGATGCATTGCACTACAGTACATGAATAATTTTTCTAGCTTCATATTTATGGCTTCCCTATCTCAATCCATCTATTTTATAACCAGAAAACTGCAAAATTTACATCAAAACCTGTCAGCTATGTTTCTGACAGAATCACTGACAGTTGCATTATAATTTACAAAAGAGAATTTATAATGATCTTTCTTAGCTAGAAACTGGCCATTCTCTTTTTTAAGGATGTATTTTTTTCATTTGAAGTGATACTGTAATTTCCAGGTTGCATAACAATATGGCCAAAGAAAGCCATTTGACCATCAAATATATTGATGATGTGATGTGAATTTGATGTGAATTTTTTAGTCGCAGGACATAACCGATGATTAAATCCTAATGCACTAAGGCACCTGTAAAGAAGTATGTGAAAAAGCATGCAATGTGTAGTTTATTTTTTAAGAATAAGTTAGCCCTCCTAATTGTGGGCTGATTTACTGCACTGTCTAGGGAATGTCTTATGGTCATATATACATGTATAGGGGATTACCATAATTTTCATCATTTTAAAACAGGGGCATTGTCATATGTTGACATTGTTAACATTGAAGAATAGGTGATCCCAAACGTTTTTTGTGGCAGAAAATGTACTGGTTAATCTTCCTCACAAACAATCATTTTTAATTTCAAGGATCTTCAAAAATCATAGGATCTAATCAGTTGAAGGAGAATCAGTATATTGTACATCTTCATATAATTTGATTTTTCCAAGTTTCTTCAATGTCATTTTGACAAAAAATACAGCTGCCGAGGCTAGGATAGTTAGTTTGTTTGTTATTATTATTATTTATTCAGATTATAGACACAATGACAAAATTGAAGCTGGGAGATCATGCAGTGTCACAATCAAAGAATGTTTCATCCTGAAAAAACAGAAAGAAAAATAATAATAATAATAAACTATAATAAACCACATCCTACCACTTCATGATATTGAACCTAAGCCACATTATAAATCTGTGTCATCAAGCACAAATAGAAGTCACCGACAGTTATCACATAACATTTAAATGTTTAGCATAAGTACCATTTCAAGATAAGCTTTAGTATAAAACTTGAAATAATTGAAGCCTTTAACAAAGTTTCATTGATCATTGAAAATCTGTGATCTATAGAACAACCAAAAAAGGTCATAAAACAGATTAAGTGTAATGATACAATGGCCTAGTTGTTCACCTCAATTCCAAAAAGAATGTCATCCACAGTGATGCCAGTTACTTTGGGTGTCACATCACTGTTAACAGGATATCACCAAATTCAGCCAATGGCATTCTTAAAGATCAGTGAATCACTCAAGGTCAAATGAGAAACCATGGCAGCTGTTGAATTGCCCAAGTGTGATTATGTAAAATGCCTACCATGGCAACATTGTCAAAGAGATTATACACGTCACTGCAAGAACACCAACTCCACTAATACAGTAGGTTATTTTAGCCAAAACCAGAAATCAAAGGTGAATACATCACAGTCTGAGATAAGTGCTTTTCTACTGCTGCATGGCAAGCCCACTGGCAGTGTATCCAAATCCCCTAAAAGGTGTGAAATAAACTGTTGTCATAGGTTGAAAGAACTTTAACCTACTCTATCATGCTTCCAGACAAATGTTTTTATTTGTATTTTCCAAGAAAAGCACATAATTGCATAAAGCATCCCCTTTCTACAACAAGCATGTTTTGGCATTTTCATCCTATTCTGGACCTACTTAATCTGGTTCAGGTTTGTCAGTAAATCTATCATTGATGACTTTGGGATGTGGGAGGACATCTAGGCTTCATGCAGAAAAAGGCAAATGCAGATACAGGAACAATGTGCAGATGCTACCAAGGCAAGGATCAGAATCTGCATTTGTTACCATTGTGCCATCAATACATTAGAGCAGTGATTCTTAACCTTTTTTGAGTCATGGACCCCTTTAAGAATCTGATGAAAACTATGGACCTCCTTCCCCAGAAATATTCACATAAACATAACTTTGCATGCAATGAATATAATGTACTTTATTTATTGAGATTTGATTGTCTCATACACTGTAAAAAAAATAATGGTAAATTTACGTTAAAGTAGTGGCAGCTGGGTTGCCAGAATTTTACCGTAACAAAAAGGTGACAATATTTTTAGGTCTATAAAAATATTATTTTTATGATAAAAAACTGGCAGCTGGGTTGCCAGAAATTTACTGCAATGAATAAGGTGACAGTATTTTTAGGTCTACGGTATAACTTTGTAGTAAATAATTATTTTTTCTTTATACAAATTCCAACAACAGAAAGGAATGTTTAATCATAACTCTATGCACTGTAATAAATATGCCAATCAATAAACTATTAGAAAGTATTGTGAAGATCAAACCCCAGTATGCAGTTTGCATCAGTAAAGTAACATCCATCCATTATCCAACCCGCTATATCCTAACTACAGGGTCACAGGGGTCTGCTGGAGCCAATCCCAGCCAACACAGTGTGCAGGGCAGGAAACAAACCCCGGGCAGGGCGCCTGCCCACCGCAGGGCGCACACACACCCATACGCCAAGCACACACTAGGGACAATTTAGGATCGCCAATGCACCTAACCTGCATGTCTTTGGACTGTGGGAAGAAACCGACGCAGACACGGGGAGAACATGTAAACTCCACGCAGAGAGGACCCAGGAAGCGAACCCGGGTCTCCTAACTGCGAGGCAGCAGTAAAGTAACAACCAATAGCAAACATGTATCATTTAAGTATACACATTGAAAACAATTCAATGTTTAAGGAAGTTACGGCACATTGTCTGGTGGAGAAGTAAAATTTGCTTTTATGGTGTTTGGTGTCCTACAGGTGTGCCAGCTTATCGAATACAACCCACCATAAATCACCTTCCATAACCTCAAAAAACCTTCAGCATGCAGGAAGAAAATAAGTCTGCTAACTTTGTTTTCCCTCCTGTTCAAAGGTATGTAGTTCACCAGGAACAATATGGTAAAAGGGGGCGTGTCTTTATGCAAATATCGTAACTTCGGTTTTAATGAAACAGCACTTTACTGTTTTACATTTTACAGTTGTTTACCTTCACTATTTAACAGTTTTACACTGTAGAATTAACAGATTTTTTTCAGTGTAATTGCAATGTATCAGTAAATGGTATGTACATATATGACATACACAAAGTATCATTAAACTTTAAAGAAAAACAATTTAAAAAAAACACTCCTTTTTATACAAAAAGTAACAGCCATTCATTATAATTATGAAATACAATCCTCTTGTGCAAATTAAAAACAGATCTAGCACTACTACGTTTTCCACTACCATCCATCCATCCATCCATTTTCCAACCCGCTGAATCTGAACACAGGGTCACGGGGGTCTGCTGCAGCCAATCCCAGCCAACACAGGGCACAAGGCAGGAACCAATCCCGGGCAGGGTGCCAACCCACCGCAGTTCCACTACCATTACTACCACTATTACCACATCTACTCTAAACCAACAATACCGGGCTGCATAGTGAATATAAATGTTAATTTTTATCTGACCCTCACAGACACCCTGAAATCCATTGGGTCCATAGACCTCAGGTTAGGAACCCCTGCATTAGAGCATCATGAGACCAAAGCTTATTGCAATAGCACTGAGCACAATGGAGGAACCTTAGGCCAGACATCAGTCCACTGCAGGGCACATTCACAAAAGAGCTAATTTACAATGACCAGTGAACCTGAGCAATCTGTTTTGGTAATATGGGTGGAATTTATGTACAGTAATTTACTAGGAGTATCTATCATAGGATTTGATGGAAAATTCACTGTGATTAAATCACTCACGTAAAACTACTTATAAATACAGTATGACAGACTATTGTCTTAGGTTCTGCTCTGAAGCACTGCTCATAAGTCAGAGCTTTTCAACTTCTCCATTTCTTTCCTTTAGCTCTAGTCAACGCTTTGCTTTACATTGTGTTTTCTGAGATTTTATGGGGATGTGTTCAACCCCATCAGATTGATATTAATTTAATAACAACATTTGTACAGTATACCAGCTCTAAAATCAATGACATCTTAATTTGCATATTGCAAATAACATCCACTAAAACACCCTAGTACGACTAAGACACAGAGAAAGTGTTTGGAGTTATGCCAGAAAAGCTGTTTATTTTAGTATTGAATAGTCCTGTAAATAAAAAATGCAAACTGCAGTACCAGCAGACATGTTGCCCAATCCTAGTGATGACTAATTTCAATCTTTTCCTTAATCTAGTTGCACCAGTGGACAAATGTAGTGGTGGTGCAGTGCAAAAGGTGGGAGCTGAGTGAGACTGCAGTGCTTTGAGGCAGTCCCTATGCACACGAGTGTAGGGGTCCTCATATTAGCTCATGGTGTTGAAGGAGTTGCTTCTGAGGGCCTTAATAATCCAGATGTCACAGGTTCACAACTGGCCACCATTAGTTACTACAGAGCAAATGTTAGAACTGGGTTTGGATTGAGGTGGGTTTCCATGACAAAACAGCAGACTAGTTGTCAACTAATGTTGATCTTATGGGTCAACATGACATTCTTATGAGCATTACTGTCTTACAGTGTCAACATTTTCCTGCTATGAGTGAGTGTGAATGTATGCTGTGCTATGGGATGATTCTATTCAGGGCAGGGTTCTGTTTTGCACTTCTTCTTGTATTGAATGTAGAAGTTTCTTCTGGCCTTACAAATTATAAGCAAGTTTAAAATATGAATGACTGAATTAATTGATATTTCATCCTCTGGTAAAAAGAATGTTTTTTCAGAAGGTGAAATGTTTGTGATCCAATACTGTGGGGAGGGAATTCAGCACTCAAAATACCTTTTTATGATTGCCAAATACTTGGCCTGTTTATTATCGTAATTATCTATCTTTCTTAAGCAACTATTAAGTTTAATTGATTCCTATCCCAAGAGCACAGTTGGAAGCATGTTAAGTTCAAGCCAGCATTCACTTTTGAGAGGTCCGTAACTCTTTGCTTTATGCAATTCAAACAAACAAATGTTTGTGGAGCACTGGGGCTCTTTAAATCCGAAACTGAGACTAGAGCTTTCAGATCTCCAATGAAATCCCCACATTAGGAGAGATTTTGAATTCTTTTGTTATACTGTGTGGTACGCATTTGAAGCCTTGTGCTTGCAGAGGATTTTCACAGTGCTCAGTCATTTTCCTTGTCACCCATTGTCAATTTGTTATTCATGCGTCTCACCTGTGTATCTGTACATGTAATTGCATCTGTAATAATATCAGTAAGCTTTTACAATTGAATCAAAAACTGCTGATACTTTAGTTCTGTGCAGTTGACTTATTTCCTTTATTGCTTAAAATATTTTATGAACAGCAATCTTTTCTGCTGCACAATTTTGCTTTCAAAGGGGCCTAGAAGGAGAACAACAAATACAGGAATCAATTCCCTTAATCAGATTATATGACACAAAATCTCAACAATCAAAAAAATAATGAAGAGAATCAACATTAGTAATGTGGAGTTCTCTTCATCAAGAAATGGCATATCATCTGTCATGAGTATGTGAACAATTGGAAAACAAATGGCAGTTTTATATTATAGAATGTATTTGGCAGTATTTTCTTACCTTTATAACAAAAAAAATAGCATTTACTATTTTAGCATCTACAGGGGGAAATTTAGTGGAAGGGCACTGTGTTTTAAATAAAGTAAAAACGCATCCAGTATTCTCTTCTTTTACAGTAATAATATTGAAACCATGTACAGCGCAGATTAATCAGTGTGTCCAATAAATTCCAAAAATGTAAAAAAAAAAGTCGTTCTCAATTAATACATATGACAGTTTGGGTTTTTTAAATGAATAGCATATGACTTTGTGTTACATCTTTTTATTACCACACATGTTTTGTTTCATGGTGCACAGAGAAACTTAATTATCGAAAGGTTACAGTATTGGCAGTTACTTTTTACAAGGGGGAATAAAAGGGTGGATAATATTTGAAAATGGCTAGACATGCTGTGTGGTCTTCAAAATAAGAATCATTGAAATTGGACAAGAAGAATCTGTTTTAATTGAACACTGAACTGATTTTCAGGGCAATTCATAAAACATTTTGAAAACATATTATTAATGAAGACCAACATATTGCTTAATTTTATAACTGTATATAAATGTATATAACTGTTATATCTTTCTGCATTCTAAAGAAGTTAAAGAGCTATGAAAAGCTAATGATAATAGATTTAATAAGGGAATAATGCGCAAAGAGTGTGGCATCAGAATGTAAGCAAAAGAAAATATAAAATATGTTAGCCCCAATGCCAACTATATACATCTTGTTCATTCTTTTTAATTTTAGAGCACACAGTTTTGTCTCCACAATAATTTATCCCAGAATATCAGGTATCCTTGCTTCTCTGCTAATGAAGATCCACTTCATCTTACACAGCCTGACCCAGTTGAGCTCAGTTCAGTCTTTGAAAAGTACCCAACAGCCATACTTGAATAAAAGTAGTGCTACCCTTCTGAAGCCTGACTCAAGTACACTGTAAAAAATGGCTTTTTGAAGTTAATGTTATTTGTTAAGTGATTGTGCAATTGTTTTCTGTGTAAATGCACATACATTTAAAATCATGTTTTATTATTATTTTATTTATTATTTTATTTATCAGTAGTATCAGCTCAACTATTTTGAGTACAGTTTGCAATTTGCTCCATAATTGCAACTACATATAAATATTATTGAATATAATTATTTTTTATGTCAAGAATTTTCACTCTTAAACTTTATTAGGATTTACTTAATAAATTAATTTAAAACTAATTAATTAATTAAAATTAACTAATTAAAACTAATATGCTGTGTTTACTAAATATACTTACAACATTAGAACAATCTAGACGAGAACAGGCCATTCAGCCCAACAAAGCATACCAGTCCTTTCTACCTTTTCTCTAAAATAAAATCAAGTCTAATTTTAAAAGTCCCTAAAATCCTACTGTCTACAACGCTACTTGGTAACTTATTCCAAGTGTCTATGGTTTTCTGTGTAAAGAAAAACTCACTAATGTTTGTGCGAAATTTACCCTTAACAAGTTTCCAACTGTGTCCCCGTGTTAATGATGGACTCATTTTAAAATAACTGTTTCGATCCACTATATTAATTCCGTTCATAATTTTAACCACTTTAGTCATGTCACCTCTTAATCTTCTTTTGCTTAATCTGAATACAAATGACTCAAATGATATCCCAAGGGAAACCATCTCACCCACCAGAATATGAATATGCAGGGCAGTCCCTCAGGTGGGACATTGTGGTAGCCAAACCTGTTGGGGGTTCACCCACAGAACATCAGACACATATACTGTATAATACAGTCTAAGCCAAAGAATTAAAGCAAAGCTTGTAATGCCAAAATCTTATTTTAACAACAACATTGAACCATAGAATGGAAAGCCACAAAGATCTGAGAAGTGAGACAGAGAAGGGAAACTACATATAGGACCCACTGATTATATCACAACAGCAACTTCTGTAACACTTAGCTGACACTACAGTATATATGAATATATACATGTGCAAGCTGAATGTTGTGCATAAATATCCATCCATCCATTTTCCAACCCGCTGAATCCGAACACAGGGTCACGGGGGTCTGCTGGAGCCAATCCCAGCCAACACAGGGCACAAGGCAGGGAACCAATCCCGGGCAGGGTGCCAACCCACCGCAGGACACACAAACACACCCACACACCAAGCACACACCAGGGCCAATTTAGAATCGCCAATCCACCTAACCTGCATGTCTGTGGACTGTGGGAGGAAACCGGAGCGCCCGGAGGAAACCCACGCAGACACGGGGAGAACATGCAAACTCCACGCAGGGAGGACCCGGGAAGTGAACCCGGGTCCCCAGATCTCTCAACTGCGAGGCAGCAGCGCTACCCACTGTGCCACCGTGCCGCCCTGCATAAATATGTAATTTTTAAAAAAAAAATCATGTTATTTATAGTGTGTAGTATATATTTGCAACCCAGCCTTAAGACTGAAGCCAGAAAGCACTTCTTTACACAAAGAGTTGTTGGATTCTGGAACAAACTACTGATACATGTACTTAAAGCAGAAACCTTGACAATCTTTAAGAATATCTGGATGAGATATTGGGATAGATTAACAATTCGATAAACAAACTGGCTTGATGGACTGAATGGTCTCCTCTTTTTTATGAGATTTCTTATGTTTCAATCAAAGTACAGATCACAGTGATACTCTAATTACTAATTATATTTGCTGCACACTACAGTGGCTTTTAAGGAGGCAGTAAGAGATTTAGAGATAGCCGAGTGAAAAGTGCTACTAGGATTTAAAAAGCTGAAATGTAATAACTTACAGGGATCTTATAACATTTATTAAAGAGTACTTAAGGAAGTTAGCAATGTATGGACCTTTAACAAGTATTGCACAGAAGTCACTAGACAGTGAAAAAGTCCTTAAGATTAGAAGACAGCAAATGTTGCTCCATTGTATACAAAAGGTGACTGTGCCAATCCAAGCAACTATAGGTAAGTATGTTTCATACGAATCATTTGCAAATTAATGGAAACCATTAATAAAAAACAAAAGAAAACTGGCTTTAGATGGTGAAGATCATATATCATTAATAAGCTAGAATTCTGTTAGCAAGTATCAAAAGAATTTAATCAGAGGGGTCCATGTATCTGTCCAGAATCATTAAGATAGACAGAATTTAGACAAGGGCAAATGAAATTTAATGTAAATGAATGAATAATAATATATATATAGTAATTTAAAAAGATAGACATGAATACAAACAGAGGGTAGGAACTTCAAGTACACATTATGAGAAGGACTAAGAAGTCATAGTGAACTTGTTGACATTCGTAGAGTGTACAGAATCAATTAAGAAGGCTAATAAGATATTAGTTTGCATAGAACAATAGGCTGAAAACAGATCAAGGAGAGCTTATTGTTAAGCTACACAATGTGCAAGTATGGCCTCATCTGGAATATTGTGTGAAGTTCTGCTCTCTGTATTAGAAAATGATATAATTGCACTACAGAAATGTAAGAGAGGAGCAGCTAGGCTGATTCCAACCTACAGGGTATGAGCTATAAGGGGTTAAATCTTTTCAGTTTACGCAAATGGAGGGTTTACTGTGTCACAACTGAACTGTTCAGATTTGTGAGGGGAATTATATTGTTGGTTTATAGGTTATAGGGTCTTTATTGTCAATTAAGACATTGGACTCCAGCTGTTACTTTAAATTGAAGTCTCAGCAGGAACACAGGGGCAAAGATAGTTTCAATCCCACAAATGTTAAACGATTTTTCTTCACTTATAGGTATGTGGAATTAACAGGGTGGTAAATAGTAGTATTTTGGTGACCTGCAAACCTTGACTAGATCATATTTTAAAAAAATATAAGTACATAAGGATCGATGAGATACTATATCTAGGACTGAATGGCCTGTTCCCGACAAGCCGGTTTCTTAAGTTATTATTTGACAGAGCATGAGTATACTGCACTGCCATTTAAAACAATTATCTAAACACTTCTTCCTTGCTGGGAGTGGATGCCATCCAGATAATGTATAATGTGGTGGCTTGAGAAATACAAATAAAACTATCAATCTCCCATATCTTCTTACATTTAAGGTCCCAGTCCCCTAAAGTATTTGAAGGAGGTTGTCTTCTGAAAACCTTTTATCAACCCATCAAAGCAGAGCGAAAAAGAGAAATATGGAGTAGAAAAAGCAACCACATTCCTACAGAACATTGCCAGACATCAAGAAAATTATATGGATACTGTCTACGCATGATGTAAGCTTTATTTAAATGTCCTCATTTTTTGCTCTCCTCCATTATCCACTTCATTTGTTTGTATTAAATGTGCTTGTTTATTGAAGCAGATTCCATCTTGACATTCAAAAGTGATTGGGTAAGATTCTAAGACATCTTAGCAGAAAAAAATTAGCTACCTGACAGTTTGTTCTCCACACATTTATAAACTTTGCATTTTTTATAGTTAATGTTATATACATTAAAAGTGCCTAAGTATTAATGTACTGAATGTTTTTGTTACACTGTAACAAGTGCAGTCTTTACCAGGAAAAAAAATGTTTTATTTTAGTACAATAGGATATGTGTCGTATATGGTATCGTATGCAAATGCATGTAAGTTTTCTGGAAATTCAGCTCTCCCATAATTGTAATCTTCTGTTACTTTTTTTATATATATTAAAAAAAGTCATCTGTATGACCTATTTATTCAACAGTACAGCTTAAGAAAACTCAGAAGATAACAAATGAACATGAGGGAAGTTAATTAGTGTTACTGACTAAATAAATTAAATGCCATAACCCAAAACATACTGTGCTTGCCATTAATATAAAGCAGAAAAGTAATAACATAAAACGATTAATGTAAAACAGATAATATTGGTTGCAGTTGAATATATGTCTGTGATATTTATGATGTACTATCAGTTCTGCAAAGGAACAATTATAATTCATTCTTCTTGGTGCAGCCTGAAAGAAAATCACTTAGGGCAAACATCAGCCCTGTGTTATTTTTTTTCTGGTTCAGAAAAACTGGATGTTAAAAATGTGATGATAAGGGTTCATCCCACGCTCCCATCGTCCTTATGGGGAGAACTGAACCCGACATCGTCGATAACGTCACCGAGATGAGCTGACAAATGAGGACAATTCTCTAATGAAGCCGGGGGATAGTGCAAAAGTGCTTTTATTTTAAAACCAACAAAACAATGTCCAATGTGCAGTGCCTCATGGAGTTTCAATGAATATTCTATAAAAACAGTGCAAAGTGGGGATAAAATAAATAAATAAATCCTTTAAAATCAGAGGTTAAAAATGCAGTCTCTCTCATTCCGATCTTGGCACACCTCCTTCTCTCTTTCTCCCCGGCTCACCCATAACTCGCGTAGCCGGAGGATACCCAACAGCCACGAGCTCCTTTCGGCTGACCTCCATCTTAGCTTCCATAACAACAACAACAACAACATTTATTTATATAGCACATTTTCATACAAAAAGTAGCTCAAAGTGCTTGGACATCACTGCCAGACTCTCCAAGGTCGGCTCTCCTCCCTTCATCCTTCGCGCTCACCCCACTCCACCAGAACATTCAGTGTGGTGAACTAGCCCCTAGAGCACCACAAACAAATGCTCCTTCGTGGGGCCCCAGCTCGTGCTGTCTCCTCCTTACAGGTTGCCAGATCATAGCTGCTATGACCGCTCTTCACGTCTTCTAACCTCTTGAATTTTCTTCATCTATTCATCCCCCTTTCCTAGTGTTGACCCATATATATATACATACCCCCGTGCCTCCGTGGGTGCAGCGCCTTAAACACACACCGCAGGAAGCCAATGAAGCAACTGAGAACGATCGCACCCACATGTGCAGGTGTGACTTGCTCCAACTACCTCATTAACTCCCCGCGGTTGTGCAGTATCTCCCATGGAGAACGACACGGCTTTGTTTTTCATATTCGCATCCATGATGACAGTTTTATCAAATACATCAAAATGAATTGCATATTACTTACAAATTTAATTCACTTAATTATAATCATTCTGTAGCAATATAATGGTGGATGGAATGGCCAAACTATTCCAACTACCATAGCTGCTTTAGCATTGTTAGAAGAAATCGCAAATGGGAGAATTAGGAGACAGAGCATATTTAGAGATGATGATGATTAGCTTCTAAATCGATTTTGGTTTCCAAGAGCTATCCTCTTGGAGATGTGTGCTGACTTTGAAGAATTGTGCTCCACCTTCTCCTTTGCAAGTTCTCTCCACCCTCAGAGTTTTAGTCACAGGAGCTTTCAACGTGAACTTGCTGACTGATTGGGTATTTCACAAACATCACTGAGTTGCTCCATGCCAGCTGTATAGGATGGCATTATCAGTTTGTCATTCAGACAGATAACATTTCCTTACACTGTGCTTGA
This sequence comes from Erpetoichthys calabaricus, assembly GCF_900747795.2. NCBI lineage: Eukaryota > Metazoa > Chordata > Cladistia > Polypteriformes > Polypteridae > Erpetoichthys > Erpetoichthys calabaricus. Next base: position 231,405,088 of record NC_041397.2, on the reverse strand, counting down.
ACTGGCAAACATCAAAACGCAATTCACTTCAACGTCCGTTTTTCCAATGGTAATCAGAGCTGTCACTTGCACAAACATTTCTATTGCTGAACAAGTTACATCAGCCAAAAATCAATCACTAAAACAATGGGCTGACATTACATCAACTATAGCAGGAAAGCCTATAGATACGGCAGCTCCGCACAGTCACAGCTGCTTTTTCCAACTAGTGCGGCAAAAGGCAAGCAGTCCTTTTAAAGATAGCGAGTCACTTGAAAGAGCCATGTTAGGAGCACAGAATACACTACACTATAGTTGCGCCTTCAAAGAATGAATTTTCTTGTTTAAATAGAAAGCATTTCCACTTTATTAATGTGCTGCTCTATAGCCCACAGAAAGTGTGTCGCATTGTGCAAGCATATAGCGTGCTTCATAATGTGGCACACAATCTTGGCTTCCCTGTACCTGAAGAGATGCAATATAACGAACCTGACCCTGACCCACCAAGTGATCACCAAATCAGACAGTGTTATAACTTTGTTTGAATGTAATTAGCAGAATGTAAAAATAGGTAGTATTTATTTTAACCAATTAACCAAATTTAACCATTTCAGGTGTGTGTGCAGCCAGCACACAAAAGTGTGCTGGGCACAGCAGCACCATCACCACATGGAGTCGTGTCATCAGCACAGGGGTCAGCTTTTATAATATTGTCTGAAAAAGAATACACGGACTGCTGACTGCAAATCACCTTTTCACGTCGACTTTGATATCTGACCTTTTCTTTTTTTACTTTGGGATCTGTGTGTCTTTCTGAACTTGAACTTTTGAGTGTCTCCGCCATGCTATTTCACTCAGTAACTTCCTTTTTTTGCTTATACCACTGGCATAAGCCAACAGATAGTACATATTTCCTTGCCTCCACTTTCACATTCGATGAAATTCTTCTTTTTTCTACATGCTTTTGCCATTGTCTTTTAGCAGAACACAGAACGGAAGGTGATATTTATTTTGATTTATTGGGAGTTCTAAAGGGAAAGTGCATGGAACTTGGCGTACACACAGTTTTATATATATGGATTTTTTTGTGAGTACGCACATTTCCAATGTTGTCCGTATGCCATTTTTTAGTCTGAATTTTATGCCCGGCATTATACATAAGGTCCCAGGTCTTCCCTAAATATCAACCAGAAATATTATGCCTTCTCCAGTTCTCCCTTTGTAATTCTGACCATTCTATGATTCACCTTATTTGTTCTTACAATCACCAGCGCAAAAATGCAAAGCCAGTCAAGAGAAGAGTTGAAAAGCAGACCAGGATGGCAATAGAGATGCAGGAGTGCTTTGCCTGTAAAGACTGTAGTGCCTTTAAAACTGCTACCACCAACATACATGGATAGCCTGATGCTTTAACTTCATTTATTAGTTTCTTTCTGATGATGGTTGCATTCCAACAAAAACAACTGTGTTTACCAATGATAAGCCTTGGTTCACTCTAGAGCTCAGAATACTGTGTCAGGACAAAAAGTGTGCATTCAGATCTGGCAATTGTGAGTAATACAGGAAAGCCAAGTATATTTTGGAGAAAGGGTGCCAAAAGAAAGTTCTCAAATAAACTGAAGGAACAATTGTGTGCAAATGACAGTGCATCAGTCTGGAAAGGCCTTAAACAGGTCACTAATCTCAAGAAAAAAAACATCTAACCGCTCTGTTGCTCCCTGTTTGGCTAATAAGTTCAATCAGTTTTATAGTTGCTTTGGAAAACAATGGGACATAAATCAACCTAATGACCTGACTGTTGCCACTTCACACTTTTCTTCTTCGTTCTTCTTCTTTCCCCACCTGTCATCACTGCAAATGATGTCTGCAGCTTATTTGTGATGTTCTATATTTTTCAGAATGTAGGAATCCAGGCTGTTGTATTTTAAAAAAAAGCTGCAGGCCTGGACCTTACCAACAAAAAAAAATTGTGGCTGGACTTGAAAAATGCTGTTCCCTCAAGATCCCCATGTAACCTGACAGATCTGGAGTAGTTTTGCAAACAGCAATGGGAAAAAATTGCAGTGTCCCGATGTTCAAAGATGATAGAGAGACCTGTTCACACAGACACAAGGCTGGAATTGCAGCCAAAGGAGCATCTACTAAATATGGAGTTGAAGGGGTGAATTACTTAAGTGATCAGTTACTTTGTGTTGTGGCAGAACCAGCCTGGATCACAGACAGACACAGGACACCCAAGTCCAAGAAAACACACTTTTAATTTCTACTTTGTTTTACAGCACACACGCAGTGCACAAATCACCAATAAAGCTCACTGTCCTTTTCTTTTCTTTCTCCTTCTCTTCTGCCACCTCCACTCCTCTCCCGCAAGCTCTGTCTTCTACCTCCCGACTCCGGCTCCTCGAATGGAGTGAGACAGCCCCTTTTATAATCCACTCTGATGTGTTCCAGGTGCTCTGTGATAACCTTCCTGGTGTGGTGGAAGAGCTGCAGTCCAAGGCTCCATAATCATGCGGGCACCCCTTGGCAGCGGCCATAGGCCCCAACAGGGTTGAGATTCTAAGCTCTGATCCCGTGGCCCTGATGCAAACCAGGGTGGCTGCCCTCTCGTTTTCCGGGGGAGGTATTGTCCCTCTCCCGGTCCTTCCATCTTCAAGGCGTCCTGGCTGGGCACGATCCCCAGCTGTCCGCCACAGTGTTTTATATTTTTTATTAACAGACCACTTTGCAGATATCTGTTTTCACTCAGACATTAAAGAGTCTTTTTCTGTTAATTAATATAAAAAAACCAAAATCAATTCACTGTGACTCAATGTTTAATAATAAAATGTAAAAACTTCTAAGGAGTAATTACTTTTTATAAGCACTGTATTATAAAATCTTTCATTTTTTTGTGTTTTGGCTTAGTCTTTTATTGCTAGCATTCAACCAGAGTGAAAGGCTCTGAAACACATTAACCATGTAGATTCCCATATGTAGTTTACACAAGAATCACAATTGTCTACACTTCTGGTTAAATCAGACTATTTTCTCAGGGACTTCTTACTGTAGGGGCATCATTTTACTTTGTGTGTTGATTATGTATTAAAATTATTAAAATTTGTAAATTTTAAATGGTTTTATTATTGAGTATATTCGTTTGTGTGCATGGTTTGGATGTGTATCATTGTTAAGTGTTTTACGCTTTCTCTTGGAATGTGTGAATTACTACAAACTTCCTCTGTTCTTTCAGGAGATACACACACTCTACACTTCCCATTCAATTTCTTAGATTGCTGCATGTGTGACTGCATACTGGACCGATTGTGCTTGATTATGCTTCTGTCTATAATGGAGCAAAACCATGAAAGTGCTGCACCTTCCTTTGAGGTATTTGTTCTGTTTGAGAAGGCTCTATTATGGTTGAACAACAAAAGCATACAGAAGAAATATACACAATAAGTGAAAAAAGCATGGAAGATAAAAGCGTGTGGCAAAAAAGCATACAGGGCAGACCATGATAAAAAGTGTGTGGGATAGAGGATGAGATGTGTGTGGTTTTTTTTGTGTGAGTCATCTGAGCCACATGATGTTGCATGTAAGCTAATTTTTAATGGCAACCCTTAGCTGCTTATCTTTTATAGATGTTTATTTTTCTGTCTTTCCTTTAAGCGCAGAAGATCCATGCAATACAGGAGTCATCTTTAAATAAACCCATGCCCAGTTTTCTTGCAGTTTAAAAAATTAGTTCATTCACTTCAATTTAAAATAGTAGGGGTTGAAGGCACAGTGCAAGAACCAAAACTGAAAAGGGCACAAATTCATCAAGGTGCACATTTTACCGAAACACCCCCAGTTTCATTCCAGCCAGTTTTATGACACTTATTAAGATAGCATGGGCAACTTTTGGATTAAGTGCAATATATGGCCATACCACACAGCTCAATACACTTTCACATACAAGACACAAATCCTATCCTTTGTCCTTGATTTTTTTGTCACATATCTATTTATCACTGTACTCTATTGTTGGTTTGCTTTGGAATGTTCAAAGTAATAGAATCATACAACTACACTACAGCCACACTACCAGAAAAATGGTTGTAATCACATGCCCCATATTTTTCAGATAATCTGCCACATGCATAAATCCAAGCTGTTTTAAGGTCAGCTAATTTAGCTAAAAAAAACAACTTAGCCTGAGAAATGTTCTTAATAAGCAAAATAAAGCAGCCAGCTTCTAAGGATCTTTGGCTCCAATTTTATGAATATGAATTGCAAACAGATCAAACACTTCAGTAAGTGAGTTGAAAGTCATTTTTGTTTTTAATTAAAATTTAAATATTTCACCTAATTACTACTGCTGTATATTGTACAGTTTACCAAAGAGCTGCAACCAAAGTAGTTAAGTTATTTGCTCAATGGCATATTCTGAGCCAGAGGTTAGAAATGAACCAACAATCCTGTGCTTTCAATTTCAGTATCCTACCCTTAAAACTAACTTATCTGTTATCTGATTCAAAGGTTTCAGGTGTCATAGCATTGAAGAACCTGCAGTTTCATCAATAGTGACGATAAAAACAAGCAAGTTTCAATTTGCATACAGTTTTGTGAAACTGAAAACAAAAATTTTTGCAGGTGAATTCAGAGTTATATATATGTGTGTGTATATATATATATATATTGTGGGGAACAGCCCGGACACAGACAGGTGGACATGTTGATTTCACCCAACACACGTTTATTTACAATATTTACATCCATCGAAGTGCACAATACCCAGTGCCACAGCACCAATCACCCCTCAAGTCCTTGGCCACAACACAATGCTTTCTCACAGTCTCTGGTCCACCTCCACTCCTCTCCACCAAGCTTCGTCCACTTCCACCCGACTCTTGCCCCTGACTGGAGGGAGGCGGCCCCTTTTATACACCCCGGATGGACTCCAGGTGCATCCTGAGAAGCTTTTGTAGCCACACCCCTGTGTGGCGGAAGCTCTGGCGGTGTATCCGGAAGTCCTCCGGGTGTTCCCAATCCTCTTCCCCCCAGCACTTCCGGGTGTGGTGGAAGTGCTGAGGTCCAGGGCTCCCAAGGCATCGGGATGCCCCCTGGCAGTGACCATGGGCCCCTACAGGGTTGAGCTTCCAAGCTCTGTACCCGTGGCTCCCAAAGCAACCAGGGCGGACGCCCCCTCGTGTTCTGGAGGAGGCACAAGCCCTTATATATATATATAATTCACTAAGTCCATGGCAAGCAAGACACACACAAGACAGCCACGCCCGCCAACTCACAGAGCCCCGCCCACCAACAATTCACTAAACAGCCGGCCATGGTGCGAGAGCGAAAGCATTTGCCAAGAATGTGTTCATTAATCAAGAACGAAAGTTGGAAGTTCGAAGATCACATACCATCATAGTTCCGACCATACACGATGCCGACTGGAGATCCGGCGGCATTATTCCCATGACCCGCCGGGCAGCCAACTGGGTAACCAAAGTCTTTGGGTTCTGGGGGGAGTATGGTTGCAAAGCTGAAACTGAAAGGAATTGACAAAAGGGCACCACCAGGTGTGGAGCCTGTGGCTTAATTTGACTCAACACGGGAAACCTCACTCGGCGCGAACAATGGCTCACTGGTGCATGTGAACTTTAGCGTATGGTTGCAAAGCTGAAACTTAAAGGAATTGACGAAAGGGCACCACCAGGTGTGGAACCTTTGGCTTAATTGGACTCAACACGGGAAACCTCACCTGGCCCGAACGTGGCTCACAGGTGCATGCGACTGAGGCGGTGTGTGGAAAATGAACAGTCAAAGTGACTCACAAGTGCATGTGGACTGTACACAGACGAAAGCAATTCAGGTAAGGAGTTGGGGGCGGACACATGAGCAGGCAGTGCGTACTGAACGATGACTAAGAGATGACTTAAGAAATCGGCAGACTAGAATGGCGGGGGCAGAATGGGCGTCAAATGATCGAACTTGCCTATCTAGAGGATGTAAATGTCCTAACACGGGTTCCGTAGGTAAACCTGCGGAAGGATCGTTACTGGTTGTGCCGTCCCGTCGTTGGACAGTTAGGACCCGAAACCTCTCGGGCCCGCTTCCCCGCCCTCTCTCCAGAGGTCTATCTTTGCATTCGCTTATAGACATATCCTCAAACCCACCCCATTTGGACAACTGTGTCTTTCAGGAAGTGTTCACCCATCAATACATAATTATGCGGCGTATGCTACGCCATGGGTTGGCTAGTATACATATATTTTTTTTGTTTTAGAGACAGCTGGCACCCTTTCCCAACCGGGGACATGGAAGGACAGGGGAAGACAGCATGCACAAGGCATTTGTCTTCCCTGGATTGCTAGATGGCAGCCCCTCTGAATTACGACAGTGCCACAGTTTCCCACAGAGCATCATGTGAACTGCAGTTCTTGGACTCAGCCCTGTTGAATTTCGTGGGCACCACCAGGGGTTGCTGTGGGGACTAAAGAGGCCTACCTTGTTGGGCTCCAGTGTAACCTGAAAGTGCTCCTGGGCCACTATTATGTGACACCAGCAGTACTGCCAGGTTTCACATAAAAGATGCTGCCTGCCACTGCTCAAAGGGCTAGAGTTAGGACGAAGGAACACAATGCTTGTGTGGAGGAGTGGAGGCAGTGACTGAGACAGAGCATGACAGACAGAGAAAAAAGCAAAGAGTTGCTGTGTGCTGTTTGCACTTTATACTGTATTGTGGCTGTGGTGGAAAATGCTCGTAAAGGAAGTGTTAGCCACAATAAACACTCATTTATTAGTTTTATACTTGTTTCTAAGCCTTTGTGTTGGGTGTAGGGGAGCTGGAGTGCCATCTGCAGACCACGATATATATACAGAAATTAAGGTCTGTGCTACATTTTGCATATTTATAGCTAGAAATCCACAAGGGGAGAAAATAAATCATGTATCTTAAAATAGTCCTTATTCCTGAGCTTTCGACACCCACCAGGTGTCATTATCAGAGGAAAATGATTAAACATACAAGAATCAAAGGCAATATGTAGCAAACGAGGAGGGGGCTGTTGGGTATAAGAGGGGTACATTTATAAGGTGGGGTCAGATGGTGTTGGTCTTAAAGTCTATTTTATTATTTGGATGTTCTTCTTTTTAAGCCTGCATATGCTGGGTTTATGTCTAAGTCTCTGTTAATAGTGTTTTAATTTGATGGCCACAACTCAGCCAGCTCTCTCGCACTCTTAGTATTTTCCCTGAATTTTACTTGCCCCATGTCCAAGTTGAATTGGTATGTGCATATATCAGAGACTGTGGTCCTTCCTTCTGACAGCATTGCAATGTTCTTGTATATGTGTTGCAGGTGTTTAGATGTTTTTCCCACACATACAGCTGGGCATACACTGGGACACAGAGCAAGTAACATTCAGGACAATTACTAAGAGTGCCAGAGAGCTGGCTGAATCGTGGCTATCATGAAAGAAATTATTGTAGTGAAACTCAATCAATGATGTGTTTAGTACACATGATTTTAAGTTAAAAATCTGGGGCCTCGTGTATAACATCTTGCGTAAAATTCTGTCTAAAACATGGTTTATGAACAAAATTAAAAATGTGTGTGTTCACAAAAAAATTCAGATGCATAAAACTGTGCGTAAGCTAAGTTCTACACACTTTCCGTTTATAAATACCAGTCAATGTGAATTTTTACTTCCTCTCAGAATTTATCCTATTTGAAAATATAATAATAATAATAGCAGCCTCCTTCCATTCAGTGTTTTGTTAAAAGACAATGGCAAAAGCACATGTAAAAAGGAAGTGAATGCCAAATGGAGGTCCTGCTCAGTGAAGTGGAGACAAGGAAAAAATGTAACATTTGGTGGCTTAAGCAGTGGTGTAAGCAAGAAAAGGAAATTGATTGAGTGGCACAGTGTGGCGGAGGAACTCAAAAGTTCAAGATCAAAAAGTCACACAGTGCTTAAAATTAAAAACAGGTGGTCAGATAGCAAAGCCCACTGGAGGTGGTGGCGTAATTCCAGGGCTCACACCATTTGAGCAGTGAGCTACAATTACTGGCGAGACACTTATATATCTCACTAAATCATTAATAAGACACATTTTCACATCACAGATAATTTTCACATTAATAGAGAAGAAATGCTTTCTTTTTACACCAGAAAGTCATTCTCTGAAGGCACATTTATAGCAAAGAGTGTGCAGCCGATTGCTCTGATTACATCTGGAAAACCGGACATTGCAAATTGCACTTTGATGTTTAACTGTTCAATCACAATGTAAGGAAATCTTATATATCTGGATGACAAGCAGTTGGCATGGCATGACTCAGTGATGACTGAGAAATATCTGATTGGTCAGCCGGTTCACACTGAAAAGCTCCTGTGACTAAAAATTCAAGGGTGGACAGAACTTGTAAGGAGAAGGCAGAACAAAATTCGCCAAAGTCTGTCTTTGTAAAGCCAGTCCCAGTTCAGTGCACTGTTCCAAGAAGATACTGTAGCTCTTGGAAATCTAAATCAACTTAGAAGTCAGCCATCATCATGGGACAAGAAATCAGTATTATCTCTAAATATATTGTGGAGATTGGCCCGGACACAGACTGGTGGACACCGATGGTTCACCCAACACGCGTTTATTCACAAAGTCCATATTTACAAAGTGCACACATAAACCCCAAAACTCCCCCAAAGTCCAGACCTCAACAATGCCCTTTCTTCTCTTCAGGCCGCCTCCACTCCTCTCCTCCTGAGCTCCGTCTCTTTTCCTCCCGACTCAAACCCTCGAATAAAGGGAGGCGGCCCCTTTTAAACCCACCCGTATGTGCTCCAGGTGCGTCCCGATTAGCTTCCGCCGGCACTCCGAAGTGTGGCGGAAGTACCTGCTACACACCCGGAAGCACTTTGGGTGTCCCTGGTCTTCTTCCCCCCAGCACTTCCAGGTGTGGCAGAAGTGGTGAGGGCCAGGGCTCCTCAGGCATTGGGGCGCCCCCTGGCGGTGACCACGGGCCCCTATAGGGTTGAGCTTCTAAACTCTGTTCCCGTGGTCCCCAAAGCCACCAGGGTGGTCGCCCCCTCGTGGTCTGGAGGAGGCGTAATCCCTCCTCTGGTCCTTCCAGGCATCCCGGCTGGGTGCCACCTCCAGCCGCTTGCCACAATATGTTCTCTTCTAATTCTTCCATTAGCGATGTCTTCTAACAACGCTAAAGCAGCCATGGTAGTTAGAATAGTTTGGCCATTTCGTCCACCATTATATTGTTACAGATTGATTACAATCAAGTGCTTTACATTTGTAAATGATATACAATTAACTTTGGTGTATAAAATAAACCCTGCATCATGGATATAAAAAAGAAAGGGAAAGCACACAGAAACAAGACCACTGCTTTGACGCTGGGTGCCTCTTGTTCACAAAACTGAGCAGAAATGTGTATAGTCTGAGGCTGCCGTGAAAATGTGCTAGTTTTTATACATCTCGATGTGAGCATGGAAACAGGCATATACAACATTTTTGTGCATACGCTCTATTATACATGAGGCTCCTTGTCTTTAATTAATTATCTCTGCTTGTTGCTGTGTTACTATCTTAAGCCTATGCTGATGATTGAAACAGAATTTTATGATCTAACAATGATGTTCTTCTTTTCTTTCAGAATTTTTTTGTAAATTCCTGCTTTCCTCCAAGAATCTAATTTCTTCACTGTACATTATGTGAAGTAACCAACAAACAAATATGGACACACTCTATCTGTTTTATAGTTAATGACAAATCTGTTTTATATCTGTAGATTTACGACCTTGGCGTTTTTAATCATAGGCCTGTGTAAATGACCCCGACAGTTTCCCTGTGTTCAAATCAGTTGAAGGGCACTTTTCCAACTTTAAATCAACCCTGACCTAGAATTAGACCACAGTTAATTATCTCTAGATGAGATAGTTAATCAATACAATGATGTCTTGAGAGGCACTGCAAATATTCTTGCCCCATTATAGCCAGTACAGTATCATTTCAGTGCTTGTCTGAGTGGATCATTGATCATCTGTGCAAAGAGAAATACAACACAATATGTTTAAGCATATATTTTGAAAGACATACTTTAAGAATAATTGTCTTACCTTAAAAACATGAAATATATAAGGTAGACTATGTCACAGCCTTAATAGTAGCTAATGTCAAAGAAATGGCAAGAAATCCAAAAACTGTTTTCTTTACTAAGTTGCCTCTTGATTTCAGAATAGCTTTCTTGCCATGACAAAAGAGAAAAAAAGAGTTTAAACAGAATAGATACACTCAGACAATCCATTACATCTTAAGTGAATGTTTTCTGAACACTACCTCCTTTCATTATTGGTTTATATACATAAAAAGTAAAGCTGTCAGCTGCTGTCTTATCTGTATTCTCACATCAGTTTTCATTTTTATTTTTAAATGAATTATCTAGTTTAACAATAATTTACTCATTACATCTTTTTGAAAAGTAATAATACCTTCATACTTAATAGTGCTGCATTACTTAAGAAGTGAAATTCTAATGTAAATTCAAATTTAATTACTTATCCATTCCCAGTCTCCCCTATTATTTTAAAACATTAGACACAAATGTGCCAGCCCGCCTTTGCAACTGTCTTAAGTTATCTCCGGTAAATGAAATGGTGCATTCTATCTTTAGAGTTCTGCATAATCTTGAGACACCTTTGGTCGCAACTCATTTAATAGTTGCTAATTTTTAATTCTTTTGGAATTAATTTTGGTTTCCACACAATAAATCAGGTAATTCTTCTACAAGAATATTCCATCCTTGTTTCAGTTTAGGAGTGTAAGGACACTAGAAGGTGTTAAGAGGGAGTTTTAGCCTGGTGTCCCAGGAGCAAATGGAAGGCTCACCTTGAGTCAGGAAATGATTCCCAGGGTTGCATGGTGTGATTTAAAACTGCCTCTCCAGTAGAGGCCAGCTGAGTGTAGACTTGGGAGGATTTTGGATGAGCATTTGATAGGTGAGTCTAGAGAAGACAGTATTTCAGGGATGGGAAGTGTGAAGGGTGTACTTTTATTATACATTTATACATTTTGATAGGAAAGTGGACAAGCCACACCAATTGGTAGACAAGGATTCAGGACCTGTAAGGTATGTCCAGACAGCAAGCAGGGCTTTGTTTACTTTTCTGTTAATTTGTACTTTGACGTCTCCCTCTGTTCATACCTACGTTGAGTAATTTTGCCATCTTAGTAAATTCTGTTGACAAATCATAATTAAAATAATTTCTTGCTAGAAAAACTCATTTACTAAAGTTTCTATTCTCCGAAGCTCTGGACAAGTTTAATAGTAAATAATAAATGTTCAGCAAGTATCATTTCTAGCTGAAGTTGTTGCCAGTTAATGGAGATGGGCCTTCTTACCATAGGTACGTTTTCTTTTCTTTCTCTAGAGCTCACAGGAAATTACCTGCCCATCTCTGGTCATGCCCCTTCTTTCTAGAGCCCCACTGACATGTGATTAGAAGAGGCATTATTATAATTTCCAACTTATCAGTCATGTCAGACTCTCTTGGACGTCTTAAAACCCATAAGTGATGTGTCTTTCTCTTGAGACATCTGGTCCTGTCCTAAAAATAGAGAAGAACATGCTTTAAGGCATCAGATTTCCTTGTTCTTTCACACCAAGATTTTACTGTATGGTAAGAAAGAACAAACCATCACAGTATACAGTATTGTCTTAAAGTAGTAAATCCATCAAAAATGATACTCTTCAGTTACAGGTAATAACAGATTGACAAGTCAACACTTTAAAGTATCACTGCAAATAAGTAAAGATTCTTATGATTTCACAATTAAATGGGTTAGAAAATAATAAGAAGCATTAAATGCATGGGGCGGCACGGTGTGCGCAGTGGTAGTGCTGCTGCCTCGCAGTTAGGAGACCCGGGTTCACTTACCGGGTCCTCCCTGCGTGGAGTTTGCATGTTCTTCCCGTGTCTGCATGGGTTTCCTCCGGGCGCTCCGGTTTCCTCCCACAGTCCAAAGATATGCAGGTTAGGTGGATTGACGATTCTAAATTGGCCCTAGTGTGTGCTTGGTGTGTTTGTGTATGTCCTGCGGTGGGTTGGCACCCTGCCCTGGATTGGTTCCTGCCTCGTGCCCTGTGTTGGCTGGGATTGGCTTCAGCAGACCCCCATGACCCTGTGTTCGGATTCAGCGGGTTGGAAAATGGATGGATGGATGGATGGATTAAATGCATGCATTTCATCTTGAATATGGTATAGTATAACTAGCTGTGCTACCTGTCTAAGATGGGTTGAAATCTAAATAATCAATGAAGATCTCAGCATTAGCGTTTGCAGAGCACCATGTAATACATTTGTATCTGTTATATGCCATTTGGTATGGGATTTGTAAAATTAGTGTTAATGTTTTGTGATGCACCATCTATTGGAATAGCAAAGATATAGCAACTGGACAGACACACAAACACTTTTATTAAGATGGATGAAGAGTGATGTGGATGGTTTGGTTATTCTGTTTAATGATAATCCTTTTTAATAGATGTATTATGAATAAAAAGTCTAAAAATATTACCATACTGTTTGCTCACCCCAGTCATTAACCTAATTGTCTTCTATAATCCAACTATCCTATGAGGACAGGAAAATTTATAGAATACAGATGAGTCTTTATTATTATGGAGTTTGAATAAAATGCTAACAATTCCGTAAGGTATTGAGGATCTCAATAAGTGTTGATTACAAATTCAGTACTTTTTTGTTTTAATATGAATATTTTACACCATACTCTTAAGGATAGGTAAATATGAAATTTTTCATGTTCTGTGGACCTCCCAGTGAGCTTCCTTGCTGCTTTCTAGTTATAATTCAACATTGTGTTTATTGATCTGCAGAACAATTTTGGCACATCAATTTTTATTTTTAACAGCTAAAAATCATTTTTATTGTTACTTTGATCTAAGAACACAACAAACCTCACAAAATCTTCCTAATTATGTAGGGAAAGGGATTTTTGCAAGTTATTTTATGACTTTTTGATTTAGCATCAGTCTTTGATCTTTCTGGCTTTCGGGTTTTGACTTTAGCCTGTTATTCCTGCTATTCTTTCATTTCAGTGCTCCATGTCCTGGTCTAACAGTTTTAAAAGACCAATTCTTAGGGACAAGCTTTTGTACCAGCTCACAGCAGACCTGAGTGATATATTTGCAGTGGTCTATTGTATATTACATGTAACAAACTAAAGCAGTAAATTGAAATGATGTCCCTACTGTAGCGGACGGCCGGGCCCCATGCCCGGCTGGGACGCCCCTTCGATGTGTATGCAGGGGGAGCAGCCCTGGATGGTGTAGTACCTCCCCCTGGATGCTGGATGGCTGCCCCCCAGGTTTGGAGAGGTGCCTCAGTCTCTCACAGGACTTCATGGGAGATGGAGTTCTCCACAGCCCTTTTGGGATCTGGGGTGGCCGCCATGGGGGTGCGGCATGGGTCCCTCAGCCCAGCTGGACTAATCTTCAGCCCCACCAGGGACTGCAACCGGAAACAGGTGATCAAGCACAAGGAGCACTTCCGGGTGGGCCATAAAAAGAGCCAGCAACCACCACTCAAGGGCCAGAGTCGGGAGGAGGAGTGGTGGTGGAAGAGAAAGAGAGGAGTGTTTTGGTGTTGTAGTTTGTTCTTTGAGGACTGTGTTGTGCCTGTGGGGATTATGGGGAAGACGTACCCCACAGTGGAAGAAAAATAAAAGTTTATTTTTATTTTAAACGTGCCTCCCGTGTCCAATCTGTGTCGGGTCAGGTGCAATATAGCACCTTTGTTACACTACATTGATGGATTAAAGGCTAGAAGTCCACATGACTGTCATCATCAAGTTCTTCCATGTGAACCCTGAATACAATGAGGATTGATTAAAGTCATTTATATTAGGGGGCTGTGCGGTCTTGTGGCCTGGAACCCCTGCAGATTTTATTTTTTTTCTCCAGCTGTCTGGAGTTTTTTTTTTTTTTTTTTTCTGTTCTCCCTGGCCATCGGACCTTACTTTTACTCTATGTTAATTATCCATTCATCCATTATCCAACCTGCTATATCCTAACTACAGGGTCACAGGGGTCTGCTGGAGCCAATCCCAGCCAGCACAGTGTGCAAGGCAGAAAACAAACCCCAGGCAGGGCAACAGTTCACCGCAGCTATGTTAATTAGTGTTCCCTAATTATATTTTCTAATTTATTTTGTCTTTTTTCTCAATCTTCATTATGTAAAGCACTTTGAGCTACATCATTTGTACGAAAATATGCTATATAAATAAATGTTGTTGTTGTTAGAAGCTCTTTAATTGGATTTAGCAGTTTACAGTACATTTGCATTATGAATTTATCATATGTCCATATATCCTTCTGAAAGTTTGTAAATAAGGTAAGACAAGCAAGATCCTATTCACCTTTTTGTGAAAGGCAATTAGTCTTGAAGCTAAGTGTTGCCCAGTTCTCATCACTGCTACTTCAGAATTGTAGATTACTGTGCTCTACAATTCACTGATGATGTGGAATCTGCACGTTCTCCCTATGTTTGAGTAGGTTTCTTTATTGTACCACAGTTTCCTCCTTCACACCTCTTACTCACTGGCTCTCCTTCATCTCCCTTGAAACAAAGCCATCCTTTCCAGAGTGCATTAGGTCTAGAACCATTATACTGTAAATAGGGTTCCCCAATCTGTGGTTCATGTGATGACATAGGCATGTTTGGGGTGCCCAATGGGTACTATGAGCTCTACTGCACCTATGCTTTGTGTTGTAGAACAGGGGTCGGCAATTCCGGTCCTGGAGGACCACCACGGCTGCAGGTTTTCTTTCTAACCCTTTTCTTAATGAATGACCTGTTTTTGCTGCTAATTAGCTTCTTTTGAACTAATTTTAATTGACTTGCTCTTGCTCTCTTCCCTTAATTAGCAGCCAAATAATAATGAGATACAAAATGAGCTAAAATAACTGGTGTCCATCATACAATATCCGAAAATAAAGAAAGGTGATGGTCTCAGGAATGTTGATCTGCTCAGGTCCCCAAAACACTTTATCAGAGCACTTAGAAAAGAGAAAATCAACAATTTTGGAAATGTCTGCTAATGTACCACGAGAGTAGCAACAATCCATGGAATTAAAGAACGAGTTTAATTAACGACAAGAATCTGCACCTCATTAAGCAGCTGGTTGGAGTGAAATTGGTTGGAGTTTGAGTCCCTGACTTAATTGATCTTCTGTTGGCTCACTCACTTCACATTTCATTTCTGTTTGGGTGCCATTTAAGGAAAAAGGAATGAAGAAATTCAGGGGAAAAAAATCTTAAAAATTAATCAATTAAAATAAATTCACAAGAAGTTAATTATCAGCACAAACAGGGCTCTCATTAAGAAAAGGGTTAGAAAGAAAACCTGCAGCCATGGTGGTCCTTCAGGACCGGAGTTGGCGACCCCTGTTGTAAAAGGTACCTAAAGGAGGTTTGCATTAGGATCGGCATCCAGTGTTAAATATTTTGAACTCCAACACATCCTTAATTTTAAAACAAAAAAATAGGAAACATAAAAAATATATCAGTAGTATACAAGAAGAAAAGTGGAGACAAAAGAATTCAAAAACCTCAAACACTCAAGGAACACAAGAAAATCAATGACGGCGCCCTGAGGCATTGTTCACAGCCTGAATAAATGCTATAATCACACCACTTTGCATCAAAAGACTGCTCAAATATTGTGGGAGACATGACCACTGAACATACAGGTCACGAACAACTACAGTAAGAATGTGGAAAGTGTGATCAAACACAGCAGAAAGGGCACGGTTCAAGATGGAGCATGACAGAACAATCTAAAAAGAAGCTTGAACATTTACAGGCAGGTGAAAGATTTAACACTCTCATCTTCCAAACAGTGAACTGAGCACTGGCAAAAAGCAGCAACTCTTCAGAGAAGCTCAAGCAATGCAATGCTGAGATGTTGCCCTCTGAGGGTGTATTCAGGAAAAAATATTACACTAAACTTGAAAGTAAGTTGTAAGAATATGATTAAAATACAAAAGAGAAGAAGTTAACCATGCCTTTTACGGAATCCATTTAATCTTATTTGGGGTTGCTGGGGCTTGTGCCTTACTTAACATCACCAAGTTTAAGGCAGGAAACAGACTTGGATAGGAAAGAGAAAAAGAAAGTAGATTTTTAAGCAGCAACAGCACATGAAGCAAAAAACAAACTCTTCACGAATGTCCTTGACTGAAAAATTGGCCATCCTAACAACAGAGACATACAGCAAAGAAGAAGACACCTGTTGAAATAAGAATGTTATGAACAGGACTGACAAGAGCATATGCCACCGAGTAAAGCTGGACAGTCATAAGTAAAGCTTCAGCAGAGGAAAAGGCAACACAAATAACATACTACCATAGTGACAGATAAAAACCCTTTATTTTATTCTTGTCTAAATAGCAGCAATTTTAGCTCAAGTAGTGCAAATGCAGCACAGCTTCCACAGCAATCACACTGAAACTGTTATGGTGCATACCACCGGCCTCTTGAAAGAATGCATGCAACAATTTGTGACAGTAAGGAAAAGTCAGAATGAAAAAATTGACAGTGGCCTCTCCAGAAGCACCACTTGGCAATACACTCAGCCTGCAGGTAAGATCTAGCATTGCATTAGCTATGGCATCGAAAAAAAGGCGAATTAGCTGTCAACATTTGAGGATAGATGGCTACTGTCAGTTGTCATTCAGGGCCACCAGCAATTTTTTTTAAGCATTGTCAACTCCAAAATTAAATTTACATACAATATTTTTTCCTGATCCATAGTGAGATAAAGGGATCCCTGAAATTTATTTGCAGTGGTTAATTTTCCTGAAGTTTTGTGGTGGAATAATAGAAATCCGATGAAAAAGTTGTTGTTATGGCTGCAAGTTCTTTTCCATCAAGGCAATCCATTTATGTGGATTTGTAACACTCTTTCATATACTGTATTTTATGGTCACACAAGCCTAGCTGATCATCATTAGTGAACTACTCTCTGAAAATACTTTATACATTATATTTTAAGCTTTGTTCATTCCCTTATGTGTATTATAATTTCAGGTGGCAACCATGGTTACTAAGACATACGTATCAATTTTTGAAATGGACCAGTCTCTCTCGTCGTATACAGTATATGATTTTCCAGTAGATTTTCTAGTGTTAATAAAATATTATCAAGGTTCAGGTAATAAGGTGCATGGGGCTTTAAACACTTGTCTGGTTATGCCTTTCTACCTCCATTGACATACCTAATTTAGAGTGTGGTCTGTGGATTTTAAAGAAAAGCTACAGAGAGGTTAGTGTTGGATGAGAGGATTATTGATTCTTTCTCTGTTCAAGTAATGGCAAGTGTAGCTGACTGATTAATTCTTTCCCTTTATGTCAGCAACAATGTCACTAACAGACACTTGTTATCTGTTGCACTGTGTAGGAGCTTAATTCTTGTGGATCACAGTAATCAGAAAAAATGGTAGTGACTATTGTTGAAGCATAGCCCAATTTATACTACAATTTCTGATTTTATCAGACTACTGCGTCCTTGAAAATTCCAGGAAATTCTAAACAGCTGTTGGCCTTTAGCAGCACATTCTGGACCATTCATTTTCAGCTCTCACTATATAATTGACCCAAAATTTAACAAGTAAAGTTGGTGTTGCCCCTTGAAAGTCAAATTCTATTTTTTTACACTTTTAGTTTAAGCAGGCAATGCTAATTTTATTATTTCTTAGTTGCTAAGTATTTTTTAAAAATTCCTTTTAGAGTTTATTGTAGTCAGAGTAAACATGATCATGAAACCAATGAACTGGCCCAGCAGCAGAAATACTGCCAGAACTATAGCAGAATGTGGTGGTAAAATGGAAACTAAGTCCTTGAACAGAGCATTCAATTAATTTGTGAGATTACATCTCCATCTTCATCTATGAGCTTTGGTTACAATGAAAAAATTAAATTCTGGTTACAAGCAGAAGGAAATGAAATTGACAGTTCATATGGCTTTATGTTTGTTTTGTTTGTGTGCTTTTAGCTTGATCGGCTTCTAAAACATTATATAACCTCATTATAAAACATGTATAATTATATTATTTATCTATCTATCTATCTATCTATATATATATATATATATATATATATATATATATATATATATATATATATATATATATATATATAGATAGATATATATATAGTGGTAACTGGCCCAGACACAGACAGGCAGACACCGATGGTACAAACACCAACACACATTTATTCTCCATTCTCTATTTACAAGGTGCACACAACCCCCAAAACTCCCCCAAAGTCCAGGCCCTCACACAATGCCCCTTCTTACTTCAGACCGCCTCCACTCCTCTCCACCAAGACTTGGTCCTCTGCACTCCCAACTCCAGCCATCCAATGGAGGGAGGCGGCCCCTTTCACACACACCCGGATGTGGTCCAGGTGCCTCCTGATTAGCTTTGTACCGGCTCTGCACCCGGAAGGACTCCAGGTGTCCCTGGTCTTCTCCCCCCCAGCACTTCCGGGTGTGGCGGAAGTGCTGAAGGCTAGGGCCTCTCAGGCATTTGGGCACCCCTTGGTGGTGACCACGGGCCCCTATAGGCATAAGCCCTTCTCTGGTTCTCCTGGGCGTCCCAGCTGGGTACCACCCCAGCCACTCACCACTATATATATATATATATATATATATATATATATATATATATATATTGTCACGCTTGGGTTACAAAATTGCACAGAAGACAATCTGGAAACAAACATTTATCTTTTAAAACTGTTTCACACGTGCTCCTTGAAAAGACTTAGCACCTCCGCTTGTCAATTAAAAGCAACCAAGGACTTCTTTTTCTTCGGAGGAATATGTGCCAGGAACAGGAGAGGTCTGAGAGAGAGAGAGAAGCAGAAAATCAATTTAACAAACTGAGAGAAGCCCGTATAGGCTTTTTGACAAGGAGGAGTACCGCGCGGGAGGCAGATTACGCGACAGAGCCGGGCAGAAGGGAAAGGAGAAATGTGAAGGTAGTCTGTCTATGTTTCCTAGGGGTTTCCTAGGGCTTTTCCCAGGGGCGTCTGTATCTTTTTGGAGGTACGATTAGCTTCGCAGCTCACACCCCCTTCCTCAGCTTTATTCACGTTTCCGTGAATCAAGCGATTTTCCAGACCAGGTTCAAAATACGTGACAGCACATCAGCATTAATGTGTTCAGAGCCAGGTCAATGTCTGACTTCAAAATTGTAAGGTTGTAATCCTAAGAACCACCTCATAAGACGTGAGTTTGTATCCTTTTGCCGGTATAACCATTGTAGAGGGGCATGATCAGTTACTAATGTGAACTTTCGTCCCCATAAGTAATAGCGTAGTGCTTCAATAGCCCATTTAATCGCCAAACATTCTTTCTCAATAGTCGAATAATTGCGTTCTCTGGGGAGTAATTTCCTACTGAAGTATGTGATAGGGTGTTCTTCACCATCAAGTACCTGGGAAAGGACTGCCCCTACCCCGAATGCACTAGCGTCTGTTTGTAGAATAAAATCTTTAGAGAAATCAGGATTTCGTAGCACTGGATAAGAAGACAAAGCTTTTTTTAAATCTGAAAAGGAACGTTCGCAAGATTGTGTCCATATAATAGGTTTTTTCTTCCTTTAGTAAGCTCTGAGAGAGGAGCAGCCCTATTTGCAAAGTCAGGGATGAATCTCCTGTAGTAACCAGCTAGTCCAAGAAAAGCGCGTACCTGTTTTTGCGTTTTAGGATGTGGATAAGCCAGTACCTCCTGTATTTTCCTTAATTGTGGACGAAGTAAACCCCTGCCCATCGAGTAACCTAGATAATGAGTCTCAGACATACCTAGTTTACATTTCTTAGGGTTAGCAGTCAATCCAGTTTGTTTAAGGCTATCAAGTACAGCCTGTAGACGTTGTAAATGTGAATGCCAATCATTGCTGAAAATCACCACATCATCAAGATATGCCCCAGAATATTCAGAATGTGGACGCAGTATTTGATCCATCATTCGCTGAAAAGTTAAAGGGGCCCCATGAAGACCAAACGGGAGTCTAGTAAATTCGTAAAGTCCATCAGGAGTCGCAAATGCTGTTTTCTCACAACTGTTAGCCTCTAGAGGTACCTGCAAATAACCCTTTGTCAGGTCTAGTGTGGAAATATAGGTTGCCTGACCCAGTTTCTCTAAGAGCTCGTCAACCCTGGGCATTGGGTAAGCATCGAATTTAGACACCTTATTCAAGCGCCTAAAATCGATACAAAAGCGAACCGAACCATCCGGCTTGGGAACCAACACAACTGGAGAACACCAGTCACTTTTGCTTTCACGAATCACACCCAGCTCTAGCATCTTTTTGACTTCTTCGCGTACAATATTTCTTTGTGCTTCCGGGATTCGAAATGGCCGCATCTGCACTCGAACACCGGGTTCAGTGGAGATTTTATGTTCTGTTAAACTAGTGATGCCTGGCAAGTCTGAAAAAACATCATTGTTCTGTTCTATTAGGTTTAATAACTCTGTCTTTTGTGAATCAGTCAAATCGTTGCCAATGACAACATCGGTCTGAGAAACAGCAGTCAAAGTAGTGTGAACCTCTTGTCTGTCGTGCCACTTCTTTAGGAGATTAATATGCAATATTTGAAATGGTTTTCGCCGACCAGGTATTCTAACCTTGTAATTTACTGGTCCCATACACTCCTCAATAATTGCTGGGCCCTGCCATTTAGCTAGAAATTTGTGTGGGTCTGACGGTACCAGTACTAAAACACGATCGCCCGGTTTGAATTCACGAAGCTGACTGCGTCTATCGTATAGACGCTTTTGTGTTTCCTGTTCGCGTTGTTGATGCTCTACAGCAATAGAAGAAAGTCTGGAAATTCCTTCTTGTAAGGAAACTATTCGCTCAGCAAAACCCTCTCCAAGTGAAGTTATTTCATGTCCAATCCATTCTTCTTGAACAACATCTAGGACGCCTCTTGGGCATCTGCCAAATAATAGTTCAAAGGGACTCAAACCAGTGGATGCCTGCGGTGATTCTCGTACGGCGAATAAAACAAAAGGCAGGACAGTGTCCCATGTTGTGGGATCATTATGACCAACTCTTCTAATCATTTGTTTCAGGGTTTTGTTAAATCGTTCAGTCAAGCCATTAGTTTGTGGATGGTAAACGGTGGTGCCCAATTTCTTAAGAGCAAACCGTTTACATAATTGTTTCATCACACGAGAAGTGAAAGGTGTGCCCTGGTCAGTTAGAATTTCTTTAGGAATGCCAAAACGAGTAAACATTACACAGAGAGCCTTGGCCACAGAGGAGGAGTTTGCCTTTTTCAAAGCAGTTACTTCAGGATATCGCGTTGCATAGTCAACTAACACCAGCATATACTGGAAACCATTTTTAGTTTTAGGCAAAGGTCCTACAATGTCTAAACCCACCCTCTGGAAGGGGACATCCAAAATAGGCATAGGGCAAAGGGGAGCCCTTGGAGGCTTATAAGCAGAGACAATTTGACAATCAGGACATGTAGTGCAGAAACGTTCAACATCCTTTCCCATATTTAGCCAATAAAATCGTTTCGATAACCGCTCTCTGGTTTTATCAGTATCCAGGTGTCCCCCCAAGATGTGAGAGTGAGCCAGCTGCAAAAGAATTTCTCTATGTCCCTCAGGTACTACTAACTGTTCAATAAAATCACCTAACAAATGGTCCGAAATCACTCTGAAAAGACAACCATCTTTCTCCAGAAAGTGTGGTGTTTTTAAGCTCTCGCTTTCACGGTCTTGGTAATAGGAGTCACTAGCAGTGTAAGCCTGTTTAAATGCATACTCCAACATGCTATCAGCACGCTGCAAGCATACAAAATCCGGCTGCTTACTAGTACTAGGTTTTGTTTCTGAGACATTTACAATCTGAGAAGATGTGGAAGGGCCATTCCAATCTGAGAAATGTTGGGGGGAGTCTTCCTCAGACTCACTTGATAGATCCTGTTCAATATGTAAATTGGGATCTAAATTGTTCCCAACTGCCACCAGTTCTCCGTCTCCCCCCCCCCCCCCCCCCCCGAATAGGTTCAACAGGTGAATCAACTGGCGACCGGTGTTCAGCCATTAATATAGGAAAAAGAGCATTCCTTCTGCCTATCAGCAAAGGCCAAGGACATGAATCAGAAACAGCAGACCACACTTTAAAGTAACGACCCTTATAAGTTAAAGGAAGAAGTAAAGTCTCATAGTTCTTAACATCTCCATGTACACAGCGTATGTTAACAGTCTCAGTATTACTATGGTAACTGTCATCAAGACAGTCGTGTCTTACAACACAAAGGTCACTGCCTGAGTCCAATAACGCTGTCACCTCTCGGCCCCCGAACTTCACCGAAAAAAATAAGCCATCTTTCTTTTTCGACGGTTCCGGGAGCAACAAGCAACGAGCAACAAACCTCCGCTATGCCAATTTCCATTGAACGAGCTGGAGACAGACGACAATCTCTCACCAAATGACCAGGTTGATCACACCGGAAACATCTTCGTTCAGTAGTACTGAATCGGTGACGTCCATGACTACGATTTCTTTCTCCAGAAGCAGGCACCTCATTCGGGGTTGCACCAACTGCGTTCCCTGGAGGTCTAGCCGACGACATTCGATTATCAGTTGCTGTAGGTTGACGACGGTCTGGTCCTTGGTCAAGTTGACGAGGATACTCTGGGCGATCCCTTATAGGTTTTAACACAGGACACGGAGTATTGAAGTTACCGCTTGTTTTGTAAGCGGTCTGCGAGCCTTCTAAATGTTGGGAAATAACATCCAGTGATTCAAGATTGTGACGAAGAAACTCATCTCTGATCGGTGCAGGTATACCGAACACTATGTTCATAACAACCTTTTCAACGATGCGCTCCACCTTATCTCCCTCAAACCAGCATTGCACTTTATGAATCAAATCTTGTATTTGTGCACGAATGGAACAGTCCATATCCAGCCTCCAGTTGTAGAGTGCAAAACCTTTCGACAAAAACGTCGTGGCTTTCCTCAAAACAATTTGATCTTTCAAACAATCATAATCGCCAAGTTTTTTGTTAGGTACACTTCGTAATGAAAGTAGGGCATCACCAGACAAAAACGGGGTAATGATAACAGCCCAATGACGTTTGTCCCATCCTAACAAAGTCGCCACTTGTTCAAAAGCCAAAAGAAACAGCTCTGGGTCATCAGACGGACCCATCTTCGACAGCACATTCTTAGCATTGTCCGGAAGTGGAGGCAAAGGAACAACACGTCTAGCAACATGTGCAGGAGTTGGTGGTGGTGGAGGCGGAACATACCGTTGAGGACTGGAGTAGCTCTTGGAGGCTGAACATACTGTTGGTTATCTCTTCGCCGGACAGGCGGAGGTTGAACACTTGGAAGGGAGGACGTTCGGAATCCAAATCATCTTCTGGGTCATATGGGAGAGGAACATTCTGGGCGATTCGAAAAAGGTATTCAGCTTCCGCTTGTGCTTGTGCGTCCATCTGTGCAACCACTCCTGGTACCACTTGTCACGCTTGGGTTACAAAATTGCATAGAAGACAATCTGGAAGTTGAAGAGACTGGAATTTTATTCAAACACTGCAAACAAACATTTATCGTTTAAAACTGGTTCACACGTGCTCCTTGAAAAGATTTAGCACCTCCGCTTGTCAATTAAAAGCCTCCAAGGACTTTTTCTTCTTTGGAGGAATATGTGCCAGGAGCAGGAGAGGTCTGAGAGAGAGAGAGAAGCAGAAAATCAATTTAACAAACTGAGAGAAGCCCGTGTAGGCTTTTTGACAAGGCGGAGTACCGCGCGGGAGGCAGATTACAAAACAGAGCCGGGCAGAAGGGAAAGGAGAAATGTGAAGGTAGTCTGTCTATGTTTCCTAGGGGTTTCCTAGGGCTTTTCCCAGGGGTGTCTGTATCTTTTTGGGGGTACGATTAGCTTCGCAGCTCACAATATATATATACACCCCTTCTACACATGTTCCGGGGGAGCAATTATGGACTGCTCAATACCTCCCTCAGGACTCTTGGTGGCAGCCTCCCTGGCTGAGGATGATGCCTCAGTTTCCCACAGGGCTTCATTGGAGATGGAGCTCTCCACAGCCCTGTTGGGATCTGGAGTGGCCACCAGGGGGTGCTGCATGGGCCAGCCTGGACAACTCTACAGCCCTGCCCGGAAGTGCAATCAGAAGCAGGTGATCAAGCACCTGGAGTAATTCCGGGTGGGCTATAAAAAGGGCTGGCAACCACCACTCAGGGCCTGAATCAGGAGGAAGAGGATGAGGTTGCCTGGGAGGAGTGGTGGTGCCAGAGGAAGGGTTGTGTGTTGTGGTTTAAGTGCTTTTGGGACTGTGTTTTGCCTGTAGGGTTCATGGGGAAGATGTGCCCCACAGGTGAAGAAGATAAAAGATTTTACACATGCCTCTGTGTCAGTCTATGACACAGAGTTGACTCACAAAGTTGACTCACTCATTCACACAAAAACACTATTTCCTGTTCAGCTAAAAAGCCAACATTTAGCAGGATGGTGCATCTAGGACTGTAGGTTACTACTAAGAAAGAACA
Source organism: Erpetoichthys calabaricus (assembly GCF_900747795.2). Lineage (NCBI taxonomy): Eukaryota > Metazoa > Chordata > Cladistia > Polypteriformes > Polypteridae > Erpetoichthys > Erpetoichthys calabaricus. The sequence continues at coordinate 231,380,508 of NC_041397.2, read as the reverse complement.
AAAATACAAAATACACAAATAGTCGGGTAAACCTTCTCACCCACAACAGAAAAACTAAATAAACCAGACACTGCAGCTGCATGAATAAAAGGTAAAGTACCACTTCCGGTTAACGGAAAGAGCCCAAAAGTTGATAGAAATCTACATTTTGTACCTAATACTTGTATGCAAAATTTGGTTGACCTAAGTGAAAGCGTACTCAAGTTATCATGTTTACACACACAGACAGACACACAGACCTAATTCTAAAAACAGTATTTTTGGACTCAGGGATGTCTAAAATGTCGAGATTCATCAAAATCTTGACGTCGAATCTTTGGGCGATTACAATACTTTAAATATTTAAATATACTTTGGCTAATTTAATTGAAACTTGGTGATGGTTCAGAAAAAAGAACACTGGCGGACAAATGTTTTTTTACTTGTTTCTACTTGTTGGTAATAACATTGTGGCAAGGGGTCTATTCTTAGGCACCATGTCCTTTTTCTGCCTTGGTGCAGTGAAATGGGGCCTACAGATCACACAAATAAATGTTGCAGCACAACAGCGCCACTGACCAGGCTGCAACTATAATTGCACAGAGAAATGGAGCTGCCACTTTTTACAAATGAATGCTCAGCAAAGCTCAAAGAATACATGCTTAGCAAGTTGCTTCCTTGGTACTCATTATACTGTCAGGTTTCATTCTTACTCTTTGTGATGAGGTATAAAATACACAAATTCGAAGGGGTGGGGTTGTCCTCCATGGATTATCAAGCACACTTATATACATATACTTTGAACAATGGGGTGGGGAACAATAGGGCCCTATAGGGGTAGTAGAACCAAAACTCAGTCAGGAGAGTCATAAAAAGGGTTTTGAGGTCCATTCAGGAGATCATAAAGGCTGAACTACATTCTGTTGACAACAACTACCTTAATCGCTGCAGGACACAAATCACCCCACCCAATAGCTTTTCCCCCCCATAGTTTGGTAGGAGGTTTCCTAGTTTCAAAACATTGACATCCAGATTCAGGAACATTATTTTCTTCCAAGCCATTCTCATTAACAGTTAACGTGGACTACCTTTGGTACCAGCAGTTAACAGTATAATTGTTTTTACTGGGCTACAAGTCAAGTCAAGTTGGGGAGCATGCACTGGCATAGTGTTTATACGCAGTAATAAGGGTAGACCTGCTCCCTGGCTAAATGAAAATACACGATCACTGCGCCGCACCTGTCGAACTGCTGAACAGTGTTGGAAAAAAGACGGACTGTTTGTCTGTAAACAAATTTTTAGGACTTCTCTTTTCAATTTTCAGGCTGTAGTTAAGATAACGAAACAAAACTTCTTTGCTGATTTAGTATCCCGTCACTCAAAGAATCCTAGGGTCTTATTTAATTCAATTAATGCGGCCATTTACCCCCACTCTGCAATGGGATCAAATAGCATTGTTCATTCATGTGACCAGTTTCTATCATTCTTTGTCAGCAAAATCGATACTATCCGCCGTGGCATTGTTCAAACGGGCTATGAACTTCCTACTGATAATCATGACATTGTCTTAGAATCCTTTGATCTAGTCTCACTTTCACAGCTAAAAACAACTATTGACACCCTTAAACTAGCCCCCAGTCCTCTGGATATTGTACCACCATGTCTCTTAGTGGAAGCCTTTGATGTGTTGGGCCCACCCTTACTAGCCATCTTCAATGATTCTATTAGTTCGGAGGTTGTGCCCTCATTTTTTAAATATGCTGCAGTCCGTTCCCATCTAAAAAAGGCAGAATTAGATCCTGGAGTTTAGCCAATTTTCGTCCAATTTCCCAACTGCCATTTCTGGCTAAAATTCTACAAAGAATTCTTTATAATCAATTGGTTGATCACCTTAACTCCAATAATTTATTTGAGATCTACCAATCTGGCTTTAGGCATTATCATAGTTTTGAAACGGCACTCCTGAAAGTGTTTAATGACATCTCTCTTATTACTGACTCAGGTGATGTGGCAGTCCTTCTCCTTCTTGACCTGTCCGCTGCCTTTGACACTATTGACCATGAGATATTGCTGTTGCGGCTTTAACATCTTGTTGGGCTTAAAGGGGCTACTCTTAACTGGTTCAGGTCATATTTAACTGGTAGACACTTTTCAGTGACTTTTAATTCCTCTTCTTCATCTACTGCTCCTCTTAAATATGGTGTTCCTCAGGGATACATTTTTGGGTCCTATTTTATTCTCCATATACCGTCACCCTATTGGAGCGATTTTTAGGAAATTTAACATTTCTTTTCACTGCTATGCGGATGATACTCAGGTTTATATTCCTGTCTGCAACTCTACAACAAATCAACTCTACAACTGTCTGTCTGAACTAAGATCCTGGATGGCTAATAATTTTCTTGATCTAAATCAAAATAAAACGGAGGTGCTTATAGTGGGTCCATCAGCTAAAGCCCAAATTGGTCTTGGACTTCTCGGCTCTTTCTCTGTCTTTTCCAAACCTCAAGTCTGCAATCTTGATGTTACCTTTGACAGTAACCTCTCTTTTGAGAAACAGATTAATTCTGTAGTCAAGAGTTGCTTTTTCCAACTTCGTCTATTAGGTAAGATAAAGCCTTTTTTATCTTCTAGGGATCTTGAGATAGCTACTCATGCGTTTATTTTTTCTCGCCTCGATTACTGCAATTTGCTGTATTCTGGGATTAACAAATCCCTGATACACAGGTTACAGTTGGTCCAAAATGCTGCCTCTCACTTTTTGGTTGGGGCAATAAAGTATGACTCTGTTTCTCCTATTTTAGCTTCTTTACACTGGCTGCCTGTCAGTTTTCGAATTGATTTTAAAATCTTGCTGCTAGTTTTTAAATCTTTACATGGGCTTGCTCCTGCCTATTTATCTGAACTGTGTGTTTTACATCAGCCATTTAGAGTGCTTAGATCTTCTGGTCAGCTGTCTCTGGTTGTCCCTTGTACCAAGTGTAAAACCAAGGGGGACAGGGCTTTTGCAGCTGCTGCTCCTCACCTGTAGAACTCTTTACCTCATCATATAAAGGAGTCGTCTACAATTGAACTGTTTAAAACAAGATTAAAGACTCATTTCTATTCACTTGCATTCCGTGACCTTCAGTAATACTGTTTCCTCTTTGTGATTATATAACATTACTTCTATTTTTTATGTATATAACATTACTTCTATTTATTATGCATTTTATTTTATGTTCAGATATTTTATTTCTATTTATGTTTTATGTTAATTGTTTTGTTTTTCTTTTATTCTATTATTGTAAAGCACTTTGGCCACAGCATTACTATGTTGTTTTAAATGTGCTATATAAATAAATTGACATTGACACTACACAACGAAACAACTCAGGATCCCGGTTTTTAACCGGGACACGCGGTCCAGTTCCACCCTCCGGAAATAACCCTCTATCTGCCGCAGCCAGGTGTTACGTGGGCGGCCCCTTGGTCTGGTCCAGCCACTCGGGTCCCCAACAATGAGGATCTTATGAGCCAGATCACCCTCTGGGAAACGTGCCACATGGCCGTAGTGCCGTAACTGACGCTCCCTCACAATGCAGGTAATGTGCCTCATTCGGGACTCCATGAGCAACCGCTCATTCGACACAAAGTCAAACCAACGGTACCCAAGAATTTTCCGGAGAGACACAGTACCAAAGGAGTCCAGCCTTCGTCTCAGGTCACTGGATAGCATCCATGTCTTGTAACCATATAGTAAGACAGGAAGCACCAGGACTCTAAAGACTTGGACCTTCGTACTGGACTACCACTAACTATTATTGTTTACTGCATTACTATATTATTATAGTTATTGCTTACTGTTTTTAACATGCACTATTGTCATGTATTAATGGTAGATTTGTTTTGCACTGCACTGTTTGCACTGTCCCTTTTTGCACTATTGTTGACTGTGTCGCAGGTGGCTGGAGGGGTGACCCGGAGGACCGGAAGAGGGCTTACGCCTTCCCTAGACCACGTGGTGCGACCGCCCTGGTGGCTTTGGGGACCACGGGAACAGAGCTTAGAAGCTCAACCCTATAGGGGCCCGTGGTCACCGCCAGGAGCTCCCCAATGCCTTGGGAGCCCTGGACCTCAGCACTTCCACCACAACCGGAAATGCTGGGGGGAAGAGGGTTGGGGACACCCGGAGTGCTTCCGGGTACACAGCCAGCACTTCCGCCACACTGGGGAGTGCCGGTGGAAGATTGCCGGGAGACACCTGGAACACATCCGGGTGATTGTAAAAGGGGCCACCTCCCTTCATTCAGGACTTGAGTCGGGTGGAAGAAGGACAAGGTCTGGGAGGAGGCATGAGGGCAGCCTGAAGAAGTAAGGCATTGTGTTGTTGTTGGCCAGAACTTTGGGGACTTAGGGACTGTGGAGCACTGTTGTAAATATGGACTTTGTAAATAATCATGTGTGGGGTAATTTAAACGTGTCTGCCTGTCTGTGTCCGGGTCATGCTCCACAACTGTTTATTTTGCATATTATCCGTGAAATAAGAATGACTGAACAAGTATGCATTGCAATGAACTATTTGCATTTGACCAATAAAAAGTCTTGAATCTTGGAGACTAGAATAGACCAGTGGTGCTTTAAATTAAGAGGAAACGGTTGATGCATAATGAACATCTATTAATTTAATAATTAATGCTATGGAGGTATGAGATACAGTTCTCTGAAAAGAGACTCTGGGACATAATCAGGACAGGAACTCTGATGGATTACATCCCTTAGCTGTCCTTGGTTTATCTCTTAGAAGGAGCAGGAAATGGAAAAATCTGATCAGACCAACACAATCTTTTACCACCAAACCTTGTCCAGGTTGAAGAGATGAAAAATAAAAATGTGACATGGTAATGTGAAAGTATTTTTATATCTGCCTCTAATTGAAATATACAATTTGAATTTTTGTAATAGATTTACAAAAATCTCAGCATATTACCATTGTCACACACGTGTGATTGGGAAGCAGCTAGAGGGCCTAAATAATCGTAGTACCAGGCCAGAACAGGGGGTGGCGAGGTGCACTAAATATCTCCCTCCATCCTCTACAGACTATCCACGGGAAATCCCATTAGGTGCCAGCACTATTGATGACGCCACTTCTGGTCTCAATGACGTCACTTCCGGTTCCGGTCCAGATGATGTCACTTCTTGCCACAGGCTTTAAAGCCACCATGTTCTCAAACTAAAGTCAGTTCTGTGTTTTGAATTTCAACCTGAAAACAACTAAAAAAAATACCCATTTGCAGCCAGGACATATTATACAGGTGGCTGCCCCAAACCTTTTGATGTCTCTTGACTATCTTTGTTACACCATTTTTCAGACCAGTTTTGTATGCAGAATGGCAAAGTTATTTGTATAGATATTATTATATCATCTTTAAAGTCTTCGGCAATTCGGTCATGTCAACCATAAAAGAATTGGTCTTGGCATTGTGGCTACGGTATAAAAAACTGAATAACATAAACTCCGGACAACAAAAAGAGCAAGTGACAATACTGTGCTGTGATTAGAACAGGGTAACAAAGGTGAAACAATTCAGATACCCAATAAGGTCATTATCCCAACATAGTACAAACTAGGGCATGACAGGAGGAGTTACATGTGAATATGTGTTAAGGTGCTGATTAGCTATAGTAAAGGAGCTACAGAGATGACTTATAATCTGAAATTCATCAGACTTGTATCACCTCGAAGGTGGTAATCTGATGAATAAATGGTTCTTCCGTGATATGTTCTTAATCCTGAATGGCCCATTTTGAAGGAGTAGACTGTGTTAAAACATAGGTGCACCTATCGAAATGGTCAATGAGTCCATTCAAGCACTGTAGTCTTCCTCACTTTCTCACAGCAAAAATTAAAAGATTAAATTTAACAATCAACTGGTGTTTCTAAAACTACATCCAAAATGAGGTTTAATGCACATAAGGTCACAATCTAAAGAAGTATCTGTGTAGGTAAGGATCTGTAAAAAAGTACAGAGTACAATTAAAAGGCAGACATTTCATTTGGCCAATCATGGATGAAAGTTGTGGACCCAGAGGTCAGCAGGAGATGGTAGCAGGTCAGATGAGTTTATTTGTAAGTGTCTTCCCAGCAAGTGATCACTTTTATTCACTGACAGTCTGAGACAGTGTACATAACAGAGTGCTTCCATCTTTAAATCAGAATTGGATTTCTGTCTCTACTTTGGTACAAATCACATTCTCAGACAACACAGTTGTCTTTCTCATGAAGGCCTGTCCAGCAATCTGAAGTTCTGTGTCATTAGTGTTCGTGATGATTTTACGATGAATGGTTTTAAACATACAAACCAAACTGAGACTGAACAGCCAACATGCATTTTTGTATGGATCTCAAACTTTAAAAAAAAATCACATAAATAGAAGTAGAAATGTTTTACCTGTTTCCATTTGGAGACTCAGTTCAGTTCTTCCTTGTAATTTTACAGTCATCACCTTACCAATAAGAAAAAAAAACACGTTTCTCTTTTAGTTTACTCATACAGCATGTAAATGATTTTATGAAAGTTGTAAAGCTTGCCATATTTAGATTGGCATGACAGAATATGAAACAAAAATAGTTGTACTATTTTTTCATAAATCCACCAAATCTTAGTTGAATGGTAGGGGCACTTTTAAGGTGAAACCGAAACCAGAATAACTGCCAAGAAGGACAAAGTTATAAAAGAACAGAGTCTTTATTATATGTATATAAATAAACCACATAGGGGAAAGACAAGAATCACATTATTACAAAAATGTACAAGGAAAGAAAAACCCCAGTGTTTCTCCATGCTTTTTACACTGCCTAATTCTTCTGTCTGTTGAGTGGGGCAGCTGGCTCACTTTACACTTCCTTACTGCACCATACCCTCCTCTGTCGCACCTCCTTTAATTTCCTCTGTGCCTTTCTTCCTGCCTGTTGAGCTGTTGCCTTTACCCACATTTAAACTTCAAACTCTCTGAACATTTGACCACAAAGGACTTTAGAGCTCCAACGTGGAACCACTACCTGGGTAATCACTATAATGATATATAACATATATAAGCAGTAAATATAACTGTGTGAAGTTATTTTTTTCCACTTTAACCATTGGTTTCAAGTCACTTTTAAAAGTATAAGAAACCCCCACATAATCTCTATAACATAACACACAGCAAGGGTCCGCATACAGTGTAAAAGCTTTTATTGGGGGACTTGCATAAACCATTTTTTCATTCTTACTGCTTCAGTGTTTTCCTGGAGTAAAAACTTCTGAATGTGAGATTTGCACACCTCCTGAATTATTTTTCTTTTGGCATGTGTGAAGATCAGCTCGGACCACAGACAGACACCAGGACACACAGAAGTCCAAAACACATGCTGTTTTTATTTCCCTCTTAGCACACAGCGCAGTGCACCCAAGCAGTCACAATTACTCAGTGCTTTCTTTTCTTTTCTTCTCTTCTGCCACCCTCACTCCTTCACTCGCAAGCTCTGTCCTCTGCCTCCCGACTCTGACTCCTCAAATGGAGTGAGGTGGCCCCTTTTGTGCTCCAGGTGCTTGTTGATGACCTTCCTGCAGCACTTCCTGGTGTGGCAGTCCATGGCTCTGGAATCATCCGTGCAGAGTTGAGCTTCTAAGCTACAATCCCATGGCCCTGATGCAAACCAAGGGGGCTGCCCTCTCATGTCCCGGGGGAGGTACTGTCTCTCTCTTGGACCTTCTATCCTCTAGGCATTCTTGCTGGGCAGGAGCCCCAGCCGTCTGCTACACGTGACAATGTGCATAGTTCATGCCAGCTGTCATGTGTTGCATCACTGTTAAGTCGTCATAAGTCACTTTTCTTGACCTGGACTGGAAGTATCAGTTTTGATTTTACATTCCACTTTTTATGCTAGATTAATATGTGGACTGTGAAAATACATGAAATACTGTGACCATGTTCATTAGTATACCCTCTAATTGATTATCATCTCTGTATCATTTGCTTTGTTTTTTGTGAGTGATGCTGCCATGATAGGTTCTGGTTTCAAATGATCCAATGATGAGAAAACGGGGCTCAGAAAATAAATGACTGTTTATATTTTCTCACTTCAAAGGAACCATACGAAATGTGTTCTGTCAGGGTTTCACAGAACCACAGTCCTTGGCTGTTGCTTTGTGATTTTCACTTAATTTGTTCTTCTGCTTTTTCCCTTTTGTTTCAGGCTTAAGTTTTGTTCATTGCTGCTTATTAGCTTCCTTTTATTTTAGTATTTGTTAATTATCCACCCTCCTTTACATCCTTAACAGAGTCTGGAAGGTGGGTTCCCCAATTACACAGAAATGCTGCAGTTCAGGCTGAGTCAGTTTCCCTCTGACTGTGCCTCTCCTTCATGGAGTTGGGTCTGCTCCTTCTAATTTTCAGTTTTGGATCTTTTTTGATTTTATTTCATTTTCTCCCTTCAGAGAAGAGTATTAATCTCATTTTGAGATATTTAATCTCTTTAGGATAGTTTTGAATCTGATTACCTTTTTTATTACTTTGTGGGGATAGGAGTTATTAATTTAAGATTCTTACTTTGCAAACTATTGAAAGTTAAATACATTTTGTTTAATTCATATACTACCAGAATCAAGTATTTTGTGGTTTCTAATGGTCTTTTGCTATTCATCTGCTATCAGTGATAACACATTACAGTAATCCCTCGCTATATCGCGCTTCGCCTTTCGCGGCTTCACTCCATCGCGGATTTTATATGTAAGCATATTTAAATATATATCGCGGATTTTTCGCTGCTTCGCGGGTTTCTGCGGACAATGGGTCTTTTAATTTCTGGTATATGCTTCCTCAGTTGGTTTGCCCAGTTGATTTCATACAAGGGACGCTATTGGCAGATGGCTGAGAAGCTACCCAGCTTACATTTCTCTTTCTTTTGCGCTGACTTTCTCTGATCCTGACGTAGGGGGTGTGAGCAGGGGGGCTGTTCGCACACCTAGACGATACGGACGCTCGTCTAAAAATGCTGAAAGATTATCTTCACGTTGTGATCTTTTGTGCAGCTGCTTTCTGAAACGACATGCTGCACGGAGCTTCGCATACTTAAAAGCTCGAAGGGCACGTATTGATTTTTGATTGAAAAACAAACTCTGTCTCACTTTGTCTGCTCCTGACGGAGGGGGTGTGAGCTGCCGCCTTCAATAGCTTTGTGCCACGGTGCTTCACATACTTAAAAGAAAAACAGCCCTATTGATCTGTTTGCTTTTCTCTATCTCTCTGTGACAGTCACTGCTCCTGACAAGCACTCCTTTGAAGAGGAAGATATGTTTGCATTCTTTTAATTGTGAGACGGAACTGTCATCTCTGCCTTGTCATGGAGCACAGTTTAAACTTTTGAAAAAGAGACAAATGTTTGTTTGCAGTGTTTGAATAACGTTCCTGTCCTCTCTACAACCTCCTGTGTTTCTGCGCAAATCTGTGACCCAAGCATGACAATATAAAATAACCATATAAACATATGGTTTCTACTTCGCGGATTTTCTTATTTCGCGGGTGGCTCTGGAACGCAACCCCCGCGATGGAGGAGGGATTACTGTAATTCTACATTTTTAAGTCTAGGAATCTAAGTAAGGAAGGAAAATTAGCTAATGTTCTGAAATTTGTAGCATGGATAACTGTATTGATATTGAATGCCTGTGTCAAAGGAATTTAATTGGTCAGATGGTAAAATGTAGAGAAAAGAGAAAATAAAGTATATGTGACATATAAGTAACTGCAATACAAACAAAATTTAATAAACAATAAAGTATGTCAGTGTTACAAAAATGAAGAGAACACTGAATAGAAACACCCAAAGACTGAAAAACTGTTTTAAAAATAAATGCTGAAGTACATTAAAATATTATCAACCCATAGGTCTATAGCAATGCACATCTGCAAATTTGTATGAAAGAGTGGAAAAAAAGAATAGAGCCATAATCAAGTAGAAGTCTATTCTAAATGATTGGCAAAGTCCATGAGCATATGCAATAGTTTGGGCACTTCTGTGAATTAAGGAGAAATAGTGTTATAATAACCCTGCCAAATGTAGGATCGGTGGATGCATTTCAGACATTAGTGCTTCATCAGGGCCTGGAGAACTAATTTAAAAAATGACAGAAACTGTGAAAGTCTGCTGAATCCCAAATCAAATAAATAGAAGATGAGTAAATACATATATACATGCTGATACGGAGGATAAAAGCATGTGTTACTAAAGGGAAAATGCCACTCTGATGGACTTCAATCTGATAATAGAAAATAGAATACACTCACTAACCATGGGAGCAAAATGAAAATGCCATAATATCAAAAACCAGAAACAAGACTGTGGGATAGGAAGATGATATTAGCTTACCTCAACATCCAAACTCAGCTGAAATACATTTTACTGTATATAATAAGCTAATTCTGTATGATGAAAAAAATCTAAAATTCAACAAAAAAAGAAATTACTGTAGAATATTTTGTTATCAACAGAAAAAGACTAGAATTAAATGAAGTAATGATGCATTGGTGAAACTGTGAGCCTGCAAAACCAGAAAAGACATATAATAGGTCACAATAAGAAATACTACGTGTTCTGGTATCTGCTGTGTATATTGTATTTAATTGTGTATGCTGCATATGTTTCCTACCATATATGCTGCTTTTTTGTTATGTTGTGTGTGTCTTTTGTTGGTATTGTATTACTGTTACTATTATTAGGATATATACAAGTAAAAGTGTCTCTGTGCTGTGTACATGTGACAATAAATTTGAACTTGAACATGAGCTTAATGAGGGGGACACGTACAAGTGAGATCATTGATCTCATGAAGTCTATTTGGGCTGCAGGTGTTTACAGTGTAAATCCAAAATACTTTTCAATGCATCTTCTGCTTTTTCATGATCACCACTCTGATGGAGAAAATTTATTTTCAAATCAGAAATGTAATGTTTATATTGAATGAAGCTATTTGTATGGTACAGAATGATACAGCAGATATTATTAAACATTCTAATTAACAATATCCCTAGCCTGGCCTTTCTGACATGTATTATGTGTTTTATATACACAGCTATATATATACAGTGCATCTGGAAAGTATTCACAGCGCATCACTTTTTCCACCTTTTGTTATGTTACAGCCTTATTCCAAAATGGATTAAATTCATTTTTTTTCCTCAGAATTCTACACACAACACCCCATAATGACAACGTGAAAAAAGTTTACTTGAGGTTTTTGCAAATTTATTAAAAATAAAAAAATTGAGAAAGCACATGTACATAAGTATTCACAGCCTTTGCCGTGAAGCTCGAAATTGAGCTCAGGTGCATCCTGTTTCCCCTGATCATCCTTGAGATGTTTCTGCAGCTTAATTGGAGTCCACCTGTGGTAAATTCAGTTGACTGGACATGATTTGGAAAGGCACACACCTGTCTATATAAGGTCACACATTTGACAGTTCATGTCAGAGCACAAACCAAGCATGAAGTCAAAGGAATTGTCTGTAGACCTCCAAGACAGGATTGTCTCGAGGCACACATCTGGGGAAGGTTACAGAAAAATTTCTTCTGCTTTGAAGGTCCCAATGAGCACAGTGGCCTCCATCATCCGTAAGTGGAAAAAGTTCGAAACCACCAGGACTCTTCCTAGAGCTGGCTGGCCATCTAAACTGAGCAATCGGGGGAGAAGGGCCTTAGTCAGGGAGGTGACCAAGAACCCGATGGTCAATCTGTCAGAGCTCCAGAGGTCCTCTGTGGAGAGAGGAGAACCTTCCAGAAGGACAACCACCTCTGCAGCAATCCACCAATCAGGCCTGTATGGTAGAGTGGCCAGGCAGAAGCCACTCCTTAGTAAAAGGCACATGGCAGCCCGCCTGGAGTTTTCCAAAAGGCACCTGAAGGACTCTCTGACCATGAGAAAGAAAATTCTCTGGTCTGATGAGACAAAGATTGAACTCTTTGGTGTGAATGCCAGGCATTATGTTTGGAGGAAACCTGGCACCATCCCTACAGTGAAGCATGGTGGTGGCAGCATCATGCTGTGGGGATGTTTTTCAGCAGCAGGAACTGGGAGACTAGTCAGGATAAAGGGAAAGATGACTGCAGCAATGTACAGAGACATCCTGGATGAAATCCTGCTTCAGAGCGCTCTTGACCTCAGACTGGGGTGACGGTTCATCTTTCAGCAGGACAACGACCCTAAGCACACAGCCAAGATATCAAAGGAGTGGCTTCAGGACAACTCTGTGAATGTCCTTGAGTGGCCCAGCCAGAGCCCAGACTTGAATCCGATTGAACATCTCTGGAGAGATCTTAAAATGGCTGTGCACCGACGCTTCCCATCCAACCTGATGGGGCTTGAGAGGTGCTGCAAAGAGGAATGGGCTAAACTGGCCAAGGATAGGTGTGCCAAGCTTGTGGCATCATATTCAAAAAGACTTGAGGCTGTAATTGCTGTCAAAGGTGCATCGACAAAGTATACATCGCGGGTCAGGTCGCCGCCACCGCCGGGCTGCGAATGAAAAGACCACCGGCAGCATTTGCTCAGGAATACGCCGTCCTTCTCATGACCCTGGAAATAGAATTGTCAGTGTGCCAAATTTGCATTATGTGGAAATAAACCCTGATTGCGACTCTGTGCAGAAAGAAGCCTCATTATGTGATATTGCACTGTTTAACTCGAGGTCGCTTAATGGCAAAGCATTGGTGTTGTCAGAACTCATCACTGACACCAAACTTGATATTCTGTGTCTAACGGAGACTTGGCAAAAACCAAACGAATTTGCGTCTCTCACAGAGGCGACTCCAATTGGTTTCACTTTCCACTCAGAGCCTCGCAGCTCAGGACAAGGCGGCGGGCTTGCAGTAATTATCAGAGAAGACTTAAACGTTAAAAGAATCCCAATTGACTGCTGTCACACATGTATGATTAGGAGGCAGTCAAAGAGCCTAAAGGTGAGTGAAACATCGCGAGATAAAGGGATATCATGTGGTACTTACCTGAACTCTTTTTTCCAACAGGACACAAGAAGAGAATTAATCCCGCAACTTCCGGGTTTTCAAAATGGCCGCGATGACGTCACTTCCGGTCATTATTGATGACATCACTTCCGGCACCCACAAACCACATCACTTCCGGTTCCTGTTGCCACATCACCATTTTGCCAACCATTTCCTGTCACATGTTTTTCTGCTCTATAAAACCACCATTTTGTTTTCAGTTCATTGTTCATTATACTTTCAAGACTTTAAATCGCTTCATTTTTTCAATATTGTCTGTAAGACAATATACGGGGACGGTCCCCAAATCTTTATTTTGTATTTGTGACTTTCTTATTGATCACAATTGGCGTAGTTGGCAGGATTTATTGTTCAAGATGTCTGAAGAACAAGACCTGAATAGCGTTCTCTCCACGATCATGGGAGATTTACAGTCCCTGAAAATCCAGATGGGGGAAACCAGTCTAAAATGTATTGACGGAGATATCCGGTATTATAAAACAGCCAGATGTATTGTGACTGTAAATGGAAATTTAACAAGTATGGCCATGGCTGTGTTACCAGATCCTCCTTTTCCAGTTATACTAGGTAGAGACTGGAATGAAATTATTAGCAGTAAAAACGTAACTGTACCGAGGAAATATTTAGGCTTAATGATGGAACAAACTGATCCGACTGCCTCCACGTCATGTCCCTCAGTAGCACGGACGGATACTAGCACCCAGTGCGAAGAAATCAATGTCCCATCGTCCTCTATGGGCGCTAATACAGTTAACGTGGAGGACGTGGAGGCAGTAGCCCCTCCCATAGAGGTCGCACAAGACCCAATACAAGCGTTAACGTCCCAATTCCTTCTAACACCCTCATCCTTTAAAAGAGAGCAATGGAATGATGATTCCCTAAAATTTGCTAGGAATACTATAGTGTCCACCGAGGGTTATACAACTCTGAATCCCATGCCACCCACGCCGTTCTTTGTTATTAATAATGATCTGTTATACCGAGTGGCAGAACACGGGGGTGAAGTGCAAGCAACATTGCTAATCCCACGCACTTTTCGGCGAAAAGTGTGTGAATTAGCACATGCTCACCTTCTGGGAGCCCATTTGGGCTTCGATAAAACTTTAGAGAGGATAAAACTCCGATTTTATTGGCCGGGAATTAATGAGGAGGTCAGGCGATTTTGCGCTTCCTGTCCGGAGTGTCAACTTCGCTAGATTCCCAGGCGGACTCGAGCTCCTCTTGTTCCCCTTCCCCTTATTGATATTCCATTTAAAAGAGTCGGAATAGACCTCGTAGGACCATTAGAACCCTCATTAAAAGGATTTAAATATATTTTAGTATTAGTTGATTATGCCACTCGCTTTCCAGAAGCTGTTCCTTTGCGCTCAGCTAATACAAAAACCATCGCACGGGAATTAGTAGGGATATTCGCTCGTGTTGGGATCCCCAAAGAGGTTTTAACAGACCAAGGGACTCCTTTCACTTCGGAGACGTTCAGGGAAATTACTAAATTACTCCGTATAAAACTTCTGAAAACGTCAGTCTATCATCCCCAAACTGACGGGTTGGTGGAACGTTTTAATCAAACATTAAAACAGATGTTGCGTAAGGTAGTTAGCGAGGATGGAAGAAACTGGGATCAGTTGCTTCCCCTCATGTTGTTTGCATATCGGGAAGTCCCACAGACCTCTACAGGTTTCTCTCCTTTTGAATTATTGTATGGAAGACAACCCCGAGGGCTTTTGGATATGTTAAAAGAAGGATGGGAAGAGGAGGTCCTCCCTAATTCAAATGTTCTCGAATATATCGCGCAATTACGCGATAGACTTGAGAAAATTAGGCCTATTCTAAAAGATAATTTAGAAAAAGCACAAGCAGCGCAGTCTCGTTATTATAATAGAAACACCACCATTTGGGAGTTTGTCCCGGGTGATCGTGTAATGGTGCTCGTCCCAACCTCCCATTCAAAATTGTTGGCACACTGGCAAGGTCCTTATGAGATAAAGGAACGAAAAGGACTCGTCGACTATTTGGTTAAACAACCTAATTGTCGACCGAGTGAAAGAGTGTATCATATAAATCTACTGAAACCATGGAAGGACAGGGACGTTGATCCCTCCTCCGGACACTCTAGTTCCTTTTTTATGTCATGTGCATATCTGAATTTTGGTCCTGATTTGACATCTGAACAACGACAAGATCTCGAACGGGCTATCTTGTCTGTCCCTAAAGCTGTGGACGAGACACCTGGACGTACTGCATTGGTTGTTCATGACATCATTACGGAACCAGGGGTGATTGTCAGAGAGAGACCTTATAGGCTCCCGGAGGCAAAGAAAGCGGAAGTAGAGCTGGAAATTAGACGAATGCTGGAACTAGGGATTATTGAAGAAAGTTATAGCCCTTGGTCTAGTCCAATTGTCCTAGTTTCTAAACCTGATGGTTCGTGGAGGTTTTGCAATGACTTCCGACGACTAAATCAGGTCTCTAAATTCGATGCGTATCCCATGCCGCGAGTGGATGATTTACTTGATCGGTTAGGGAACGCTCGATTCCTAACTACTCTTGACATGACTAAAGGGTATTGGCAGGTTCCCTTAACGGACTCCGCTAAAGAAAAAAAACGCTTTTAGTACACCCAGCGGACATTGGCAATATAGGGTGCTTCCTTTTGGTTTGCACGGGGCACCAGCTACTTTTCAACGTCTGGTGGATACACTGCTTCGGCCCCACAATTCCTATAGTGCCGCCTACTTGGATGACGTTGTCATTTATTCCGGCACATGGAAGGATCATGTATTGCAGGTTAAAGCAGTTCTCTCCACACTAGCGTCAGCCGGACTTCGCATCAACCCGAAGAAATGTTTCTTCGGATTGAGGGAAGCCAAATATTTAGGCTACGTGATGGGTGGGGGTACTGTTAAACCACAATGTGATAAAATTGATGCCATCTTGAATTGGCCCCGTCCGATGAATAAGAGGCAGGTTCAAGCATTTTTAGGGCTGGCAGGTTACTATCGTCGTTTTGTACCGCACTTCTCTGAAATTGCTACGCCCTTATCGAACTTAACAAAGAAACGAGCGCCTTTAAAAGTGGTGTGGGATGATGCGGTGGAAAAAGCATTCAGTGACTTGAAATTGGCCCTTACATCAGCACCGGTGTTGAAATCTCCTGATTTTTTTATTCCTTTTATTCTCCAGACCGACGCATCGGCCACAGGATTGGGTGCCGTGCTGAGCCAATGTGTCGACGGTGCTGAACACCCCGTTATGTACCTCAGCCGGAAATTGTTGGAACGAGAGACCAAGTATGCTGCGGTGGAGCGAGAAGCCTTGGCGATCAAATGGGCTATTACATCTCTACGGTACTACCTACTGGGATGCGAGTTTACTCTGGTGACAGATCATGCTGCTTTACAGTGGATGTCTCTCCATCGTGAGTCTAACCCACGCATCACTAGGTGGTTTTTGGATTTACAACCATATCATTTTAGTGTCATTTATCGTAGGGGTTCCTTGCAAGCCAACGCAGATGCTCTCTCTCGTGTCCACGACCTCACGGTGCAGGTCGCCCAACCCGACGGGTCTGGGCTGAGGGGGGGTCATGTCACACATGTACGATTAGGAGGCAGTCAAAGAGCTTAAAGGTGAGTGAAACATCGCGAGATAAAGGGATATCATGTGGTACTTACCTGAACTCTTTTTTCCAACAGGACACAAGAAGAGAATTAATCCCGCAACTTCCGGGTTTTCAAAATGGCCGCGATGACGTCACTTCCGGTCATTATTGATGACATCACGTCCGGCACCCACAAACCACATCACTTCCGGTTCCTGTTGCCACATCACCATTTTGCCAACCATTTCCTGTCACATGTTTTTCTGCTCTATAAAACCACCATTTTGTTTTCAGTTCATTGTTCATTGTACTTTCAAGACTTTGAAGCGCTTCATTTTTTCAATATTGTCTGTAAGACAATATACGGGGACGGTCCCCAAATCTTTATTTTGTATTTGTGACTTTCTTATTGATCACACTGCCCATTGTCTTTTGAGTGCCTGGCTCTTAAACTAATAACGGAATCAGGTCCTGTCTCACTCATTGTTCTTTATCGTCCCCCAAAATACAATGCATCCTTCTTATCCGATCTGATTGAACTTTTGACCCACCTAAGCTCTTACTCTCAGAGAATTATCCTTCTTGGTGATTTCAACATCCATATTGACACCCCCACATCTAAACTGAGAAATGAATTCCTGTCCTTACTGGACTGTTTTGACTTGACACAACATGTTGATTTTCCAACCCATTCTGGCGGTCATATATTGGACCTGATCTGCACTTCTGGACTATCTGTTGCCAACATTTGCAGCACTGATTTGGGACTCTCTGACCATAAAGCAGTATTTTTCACTGTCTCATTACCTCTCCCACCTCTTACCTGTAAACGACAAATTTCTTACAGAAACCTTAAAAATATCTGTCCCTCTATCCTTTCTGGATCCATTTCTGATCTTTTACTGTCTGCACCTATTCCATCAACACTAGATAGTTTTGTTCACCACTATAACACAGCCCTTCACTCAGCATTAGATAAAACAGCTCCTTTAAAACATAAGGAGGTTTCCTTTAAACGTTCAGCTCCTTGGTATAACTCAGAATTGCGATCTATGAAAGCAGCTGGCCGACGCCTTGAGAGAATGTCACGTAAGACTGGCCTCACCATGCACATCCAGGCTTTCTCTGACCACCAAAGAGCTTACAGAGAAGCACTAACTTCTGCCAAGAACACCCATTATGGCAGAATAATAGAAAGTGGCCATGATAACCCAAGGGTTTTGTTCTCTGTAGTTAATAAACTACTCGAACCCGCATCTGGTCCAACTACCTCTTCTACTGAAGTCTGTGAGGAATTCCTCCACTTTTTCCGTAACAAAATTAAAAATCTAAATAATTCAACTAACATAAATACATCATCTGTTTATACTTGTGTACTGGACCCCATCCCCACCACACTACTTAAATCCTGCCTTCATGCCATAATCCCGACTGTTACAACAATAATAAACTCATCCCTTGACACTGGCTCTGTGCCGCTCACTTTTAAAATTGCTTCTGTAACCCCAATGTTAAAAAAGTCTGGCCTTGATGCTGACAATCTTAACAATTTCCGGCCTATTTCCCACTTACCTTTCTTGTCAAAAGTTCTTGAGCGTGTTGTAGCTTCCCAACTCACCAATTACCTAACCTCTAATAATTTGATGGAACCCTTTCAGTCTGGTTTCAGGGCGCGGCACAGCTGTGAAACTGCTCTGCTATGGGTAACCAATGATTTGCTTATGGCAGCAGACTCTGGACAAACCAGCATATTAATTCTGTTAGACCTCAGTGCAGCATTTGACACTGTCAGACATGACATCCTACTGTCCAGAATGGAGAACATGCTGGGTATCTCTGGCACTGTCCTCCTGTGGTTCAAGTCCTATCTGACTGATAGGCAAGAGTTTGTTAGTCTTGGCAACAGCAGATCCAACTCCGTGCCAGTCACACAAGGAGTCCCCCAGGGCTCTGTCCTCGGTCCTCTGCTTTTCTGTATTTATATGCTTCCCCTTGGCCATATTATCCGTAGTTATGGATTGGGTTATCATTTTTATGCAGATGATACTCAGCTCTACTTCAATGTTAAAAGTGGAACTTCATCAGAGCTTTCTCAGCTCACAACCTGCCTTAGTGAAATTAAAACCTGGATGGAGCAGAACTCTTTAAAATTAAATTGCAATAAAACTAAACTCCTGCAAATTGGGACTAAAATGCAACTTAATAAAATGAGCTCCTTCCCAGTCCATCTTGGCAGTGATCTCATCAGACCTGCCTCTACTGTAAAAAATCTTGGTGTCATTTTTGATTCCTCCCTCACTTATTCCGCCCACATAAATCACATTAAGCAACTTTCTTACTTTCACCTCCGTAACATATCCGTGTTCGCTCCTTCCTCTCCTTCTCTAATGCTGAGAAACTTGTCCATGCTTTTATCACATCCCGCATCGATTATTGTAATTCCCTACTGGCAGGTGCCCCTTCTAATCTTATATCACAGCTCCAGCTTATTCAAAACTCAGCTGCAAGAGTCCTTACTCGAACCAGCAGCAGCGAGCACATCACACCCATCCTGCTCCGTCTTCACTGGCTCCCTGTGTCCTACAGAATCGAATATAAAATCCTACTAATAACCTACAAAGCCTTAAATAACCTCGCACCAAACTACATCAGTGACCTTCTCCATCACTATGTGCCTGCCCGCCCACTAAGGTCCTCTGATTCTGGTAATCTTGTTGTGCCCCTCACTAATCTACACTCTATGGGTGACAGGGCCTTCAGCTGTATAACGCCCAGACTCTGGAATGACCTACCGATATTAATCAGGTCAGCTGACTCCATGAATTCTTTTAAAAAACAACTCAAAACTCATCTGTTCAGGAAGGCTTTTAGCGCTACTTGACTTTATTACCTTTCTCTCAGTTTACTTCTCTGTCAAGATGCCAATGTAACCTGTATGTGTGTGCTAGACCATCAATTATGTTGTCTGTTTTTTTTCTCAGAATTTACTGTCTTAATCTTCTTTATTTATTTATCTGGTTTGTACAATGCTATATACTGTATATTCTGCCGTTCTTTATTTATTCTGTAAGTGCCTTGAGCATGGGAAAGGTGCTATATAAATAAAATGTATTATTATTATTATTAAAGTATTGAGCAAAGGCTGTGAATACTTATGTACATGTGATTTCTCAGTTTTTTTATTTTTAATAAATTTGCAAAAACCTCAAATAAACTTTTTTCACATTGTCATTATGGGGTGTTGTGTGCAGAAGTCTGAGGAAAAAAATGAATTTAATCCATTTTGGAATAAGGCTGTAACATAACAAAATGTGGAAAAAGTGATGTGCTGTGAATACTTTCTGGATGCACTGTATATATACTAGTGGGCTTCGCCCCCTGCTCGCTTCTCTTGCCATCCCCCATGTTTGGTTTTCCGGATACACACTTTTAAGATTTTTTTTTTCTTTGAATTGTTGCTATTTCATTAGTTTCTCTTTTATTTCAGAACTTCTGTAAAAACAATATTTGTAATCTTGCGAGTCCCAATACGCTGAATCTTTTTAATGAGGTCAGGACAGGTTTCTCTGTTTGGAATTTCAGCACAGACAAAACGATCTATATCATCAGCAGTTAATACAAAGTAAAGTAAAGTACAAAGTAAAAAAGTAAGTAGAGTTCTGTAAGTAGAGTAAAAAGTAAGTAGAGTTAAAGTAAGTATAGTAAGTAGAGTTCTGCATTGGACTCCTGTCTGTAAAGTTGTGCTATTTTCCTCTCACAGTTCCAAAAGTACATGGGTTTACCAAGGTGATACCCCAGCTTTTGTCTAGGTTTTTGTACAAGGGCTAGACAGAACGTTTTTGACTCCTGGGGTAAATTTAGCTTTTTAAATAAGCAGACAGATAAATATATATACACTAACAAAGTAACCAATAAATGCATGTGCGGTAAACTCCGTTTTTGAAATTCTCAAGATTCTTTATTTGTCACATGCATAGTTATACAAGACAACACGCAGTGAAATGCATCCTGATCCGCTTATCAAAAACTGTGCAAAGTTAGAAGAATATCAGTTAGATTAACAAAAAGTCATAGATTGAAAGATAACAGTATAGTAAAACATAACAAATAAGTAAAATTATGTGAATAAAGTAGAATTAAGTGTTAAGGTGCAATAGTGTAGTAATTATTGTGCAAAACCAAAGTTAGACTGGTGCATAGTTAAATAAGGCAGTTTTGTTTGTTTGCGCTACTGCGATCTTTACTTTCTTTTTTATATTTTCTAATTTTCCTACTTTCATATCCTTTAACTTTCTCCACATGTGTATAGCGCCAACTTTTTTTTTTTTTTTTTTTTGAGCCTTTCTAATTTCACTGGTTTCATAGTCTCTAACCTGCTCTGCATGTGTTTAGGACCAACGATTGTAAACGTCTTTATGAAGTTCTACTTTGTCATTTTACTCTGTCTTAATTCTGAGCCGTACAGTACAACACATAGAACAGAATAAATCCTCAATACAGTATAAAAATAAAAATTCTAGAAGTACAGAGTAGAATTTCACATTAGATGATATCACATAATATGATTCGGATTTGTTTTAAGTCCTGGAGACCTCATTCATCAAGCTGCCTCCCCCATTTTGCCATTCCACATCAGAAATAACGCTAATCCGATGAAAGGACCCCTCGTTCCCACGTCCCCATTCATCAGGGATGACTTTACCTTAGGCAGGCAATCTACAATTTAAAGAGATTGTTATTTTCTTGTGAATTGTTACATATGCATTATTTTCACTTTTACTTTAGAAACTTTTGTAAAAACAGTACTTGTCCTTTATTTTCGGCCACGTTGCATAGTTACATCTCTTTCTTCCCAGACGTATAATACTGCTCGTGTTGTGAAGGGTGTTGCGGCTGAACGTACGCTAAGGATATGCCTTTGAATCATTTGCTGTCTTTTTGCTGCTTGCTAGCTGCCTCTTCTGCCTGTCGCATGTCGTTGTTTTAAGAGCTCCGAGCACATGATGCTTGCCTGCCAAAAGCAATCCAGCAACTGCTAGCTTAGAGGTCTGTTGACTTGTTTTAAATGATGGCTCACTGCCTGGTCTCGCGTAACGTTGTAAAAGCAATACCTGTCTTTTATTTCTGGCCCCAGGGCATGGTTGAATTCTTTCTTGCAGGATGTATAATGCTGCTCGCGTTCAGTTTGGGTAGCTGCTGTCGCGCTGCCCTTCGATCTTTTTAAAGCCTGTACAGCCGCTGTTCTTTTTGCTACGGCCCTGGGACAATCTCTTGACACCAAGTCTCATGTTTACGGTCCCCGCGAGACGCACCGTGGCAAGTCTCCTTGGTCTTTAAAATGTCTTTCGAGATTATCACGTATCGTAGCCTTGCATTTGCTATCCATTCCAGGATTTTCTTTTATATATATGTATATATATATATTGTCACAGATGGTTGGGGATCTGACTCAGCCGGGACGCCTGGAAGAACTGAAAGGTGGCCTTTATATCTTCTGGATCACGAGGGGGCAACTGCCCAGGGTTAGGAGAGGACCACGGGAAAGGAACAAGGAGATTCCAACCCATTGGGATCCATGGCCACCGCCAGGGGGTGCCTTAAGCCTCAGGGAACCCGGGAAACAATTACTTCCGCCACACCCGGGAAAACGGAGGAAGACCCTTCCAGGGACGCCTGGAGTGCTTCCCGAGCAAAGGGCAGTACTTCCGCTACACCAGGAAATGCTGCTGGAAGGATGTCATCGGACACCTGGAGCACATCCAGAAGGGAATAAAAGGGGCCACCTTCATACAATCTAGGAGCTAGAGTTGGGAGTGGGAGCAGGACAAAGCTCCCGTGAGGAGAGGAAAGGCGGCCACGAACTGTGAAAAGAAGCCCGGGATAGGGGTGATTTGGTGCTGGGAGCACTGTGTGTTGTGCGGGACTGTGTTATTTGTGCATAAAATAAACATGTGATTTTATAATGATGTGGTTTTTGACTGGTGGTGTCCGGGCAAGTCTCACTATCTATCTATACTAATTAATAAAAGGCAAAGCCCTCACTGACTCACTGACTGTCTGACTGACTGACTGACTGACTCACTCATCACTAATTGTCCAACTTCCCGTGTAGGTGGAAGGCTAAAATTTGGCAGGCTGATTCCTTACAGCTTACTTACAAAAGTTAGGCAGGTTTCATTTCGAAATTCAACGCGTAATGGTCATAACTGGAACCTCATTTTTGACAATATACTGTAATGGACGGCAGCTTGATGGCCGTGGGAGGCGGAGTTGAGTGTCACGTCATCACGCCTCCCACATAATCACGTGAAAAGACTGTTAACTCAGTAGGGAGAAATGAAGGAAGAGCCGCAAACAGCGAAGAACAAAAAATTAATTAAACAATTGAGAAGGGAGCGAGTGAAGCATACAAGCATCTTCATAAGGGAAACAAAGCACGGTGTAAAACGTAAGTTTAAATTAAGTTTATTGAAACACTCCCGTTGCGGATTGCAATAACATATTCGCGAGATAAAAGAACGCAGTAGGGAGAAATGAAGGAAGAGCCGCAAACAGCGAAGAACAAAAAATTCATTAAACAATTGAGAAGGGAGCGAAACAATAAGAAGCCAGCAAGTGAAGCATACAAGCATGTTCATAAGGGAAACAAAGCACGGTGTAAAACGTAAGTTTAAATTAAGTTTATAGAAACGCTCCCGCTGCGGATTGCAATAACATATTCGCGAGATAAAAGTTTAATGAGAAGACACGAGGTATAAACGAACCACACGCCGTAGTGCAACATTAGGGGCAACAGTTTCAACCATTCTATGATCTGCTTCTCGCAACTGAAAGACGGCACATGGTGGATGTTAGCCGACTTGCTGACCGCAACGTTAGGGGCTTCAACACTGGCGCTGACGATAGAGATTCGATTCCCGAGAGGGGATACAGTGAGTGTGTATGCCTGATGAGCCCAGAATTAGGGAGAAACACGTGTCGCATACTCTTTGCATTATTTGAAAGTAAACTATTAAAACCATTCTATGATCAGCTTCTGGGAACAGAAAGAGGGCACGTGGCGGATGTAAGGCGACTTCCTGACCAACCACAAGCGTAACCTGGCAGGTAACCACCCATACAGTCAGATTGTGATTCAGAAAACGAATGCCATGAATGTAATTACCACGATCTACATACTGTCAAATAAACGAAACACACGCCGTAGCGCGACAGCTGTGAAAAGCGAGGTTCAGAAAAAAACATCCTTAACAAATTGTTATTGGTATGTTTTCGATCCGTTTAAAAAGGTTTTCTTTTCTTAAAAAATTAAAAGCAGTACTTCGCCGCAACGAAGCGCGAGAATTTGGCTATATATATCTGCTTCTCACAATTAAAAGAGGGCACGTGGCGGATTTTAGACGACTTCATGACCAAACATAACTGTTACCTGCCAGGTAGGGTTACCACTTTTAATACAAAAAAATAAGGGACGCATACTGCAGCGGGTGCCACATCCCAGTGCCAACACTTTGCAGACTCTACTTAAAAGACCCGCCCTCCTCACTGGACAGTTAAAAAGACCAATCAAACTAACGATGACATCAAGTATTACCCAATCAGAAGTAGGAAAGGAGGCATCTTCATAAAATGCGTGTGGGATGATTTGCATGAGACGCTGCTTTAAAAAAAATGATAAAAAAAATACGGGATAAATCCCGTCCCGTATTGATTCAAAACGGGACGCGCAATTTCATTCTCAAATACGGGACGATTCCGTATTTTAAAGGACGGGTGGCAACCCTACATTGCCAGGTAACCACCCATACAATCAGATTGTGATTCAGACTAGGAATGCAATGAATGTAATTACCCCGATCTACATACAAGGCGAAAGTCTTGCAACATTCAAAGATGATGGTTTGGGATAAGTACACCATAGAACATAAAAGAGCTTATGAAGCCTAGAACCGAAAAAAGCAAGATCTCAGAGATCGTAAAAAAAAAAAATAGGAGGTAATGTCGTTTTACTTGCTGCAGATTTTAGTCAAACATTACCAGTTATTCCACGATGGAGACCAGCAGATGAACTCAACGCGTGTTTAAAATCCATGCTTCTCCCACGCTCGGTTATATGTCGCGTGTTCTCGGGTAGGTACACCAAAAAATGTATACATTTAAGCATGTAATGGGCAAACAAAAAATGAGGTATACCCGAAGGCACTGCAGTAGTACTTAATGTAACTTTACTTCTTAAATGTTAATGTTTTACTGTTTAATAATTTATACGCTTCTTATATGTTGTTCAAATTCTTTTATCAAAATACCAGTGACAGCGCAATGCACGATAACATTGAGTGAATACACCATACGCATCCGCCCACGGCCGCCCTGGTGTGCGCAGATAGGAGTTGATTCTACAATAAAATAAAATAAAGATAAAAAGAGTAATACAATCATCACCCATAAAGCGGATAGTAGACGTGACGTACTATATGTGTACCAGATTTCAAGTCAATAGGTGAAACGGTTTGCGAGCTACAGGTGATTTAAAATCCCGGACAGACAAACGAATAGCCACGGTAGCAAATTACAGAAGAAGATTTTACTGTTTAATAATTTATATTTATATGAAATGTGCTTCTTATATATTACTTCATATTCTCATATGATAATTATGTTAATGTTGTTTATATTGATTTCTATGTTATTGAAACTGCATGTATGTGTGTATATGTATATATATCTATAATAATAAAAGGCAAAGCCCTCACTGACTGACTGACTCACTCACTCACTCACTCACTGACTGACTCACTCATCACTAATTCTCCAACTTCCCATGTAGGTGGAAGGCTGAAATTTGGCAGGCTCATTCCTTACAGCTTACTTACAAAAGTTAGGCAGGTTTAATTTCGAAATTCAAAGCGTAATGGTCATAACTGGAACATATTTTTTGTCCATACACTGTAATGGAGGAGGCGGAGTCACGTATCGCGTCATCACGCCTCCTACGTAATGACGTGAACTAAAAACAAGGAAGACATTTACAGCACGAGTCACACGCGGGAACGAAGGTAAATGACGTTAATTTTTGACTGTCTTTTAATACTGTGTAAGCATACATATTAACACATGTGCAATTAAACGTGTGCATTTACGGGGTGATTTCTCAGGCTTAAAAGCTCGCCTTTTACTAAAAAGGTAAATGCAAAACTATTTTCAATCAGTTTATTGAAACGCTCCCGTTAAGAATTGCAATAACATATTCGCGAGATAAAAGAACGAAGTAGGGGGAAATGGAGGAACAGCCTCAAACAGCGAAGAGCAAAAAATTGATTAAACAATTGAGAACAGAGCGAGTTAAGCATACAAGCATGTTCATAAGGGAAACAAAGCACGGTGTAAAACGTAAGTTTAAATTAAGTTTATAGAAACGCTCCCGCTGCGGATTGCAATAACATATTCGCGAGATAAAAGTTTAATGAGAAGACACGAGGTATAAACGAACCACACGCCGTGGCGCAACGTTAGGGGCAACAGTTTCAACCATTCTATGATCTGCTTCTCGCAACTGAAAGACGGCACATGGCGGATGTTAGCCGACTTGCTGACCGCAACGTTAGGGGCTTCAACTATGGCGCTGACGCCACATCTCAGTGCCAACACTTTGCAGACTGTACTTAAAAGACACGCCCTCCTCACTGGACAGTTAAAAACACCAATCAAACTAACGATGACATCAAGTATTACCCAATCAAAAGTAGGAAAGGAGGCATCTTCATAAAATGCGTGTGGGATGATTTGCATGAGACGCTGCTTTAAAAAAAAAATGATAAAAAAAATACGGGATAAATCCCGTCCAGTATTGATTCAAAATGGGATGCGCAATTTCATTCTCAAACGCGGCACGATTCCGTATTTTAAAGGCAATAACATATTCGCGAGATAAAAGTTTAATGAGAAGACACGAGGTATAAACGAACCACACTCCGTGGCGCAACGTTAGGGGCAACAGTTTCAACCATTCTATGATCTGCTTCTTGCAACTGAAAGACGGCACATGGCGGATGTTAGCCGAACTGCCTCACCGCAACGTTAGGGGCTTCAACTATGGCGCTGACGCCACATCTCAGTGCCAACACTTTGCAGACTGTACTTAAAAGACACGCCCTCCTCACTGGACAGTTAAAAACACCAATCAAACTAACGATGACATCAAGTATTACCCAATCAAAAGTAGGAAAGGAGGCATCTTCATAAAATGCGTGTGGGATGATTTGCATGAGACGCTGCTTTAAAAAAATAAAGATAAAAAAAATACGGGATAAATCCCATCCAGTATTGATTCAAAACGGGACGCGCAATTTCATTCTCAAACGCGGCACGATTCCGTATTTTAAAGGACGGGTGGCAACCC